>NC_051181.1:104263154-104355247 GCF_013339695.2 Rhipicephalus sanguineus
TAGTTTGAAAAAGAAAGGTCGTCGTTGCTTTGCTGAACGTGATGATGCACGACACAACTGTGATCACAAACGGTGTTCAGTGTTCATTATGAAAAACTCAGTTTTGTGTGGGTGTGTGCGTGAACTTCACTTACGTCGCTGTCAAGTGCATCCAGCCTCATGTGTTGTGGGTTTTCTTAACCCTTGCATTGCCAGTCTCTCTACGAGTTGACACCGTACAAACTGCGTGTAAACGAAAGCGATATTGTGAGCACAAGCAGTGTGCGGCGTTACTTCGTCTGAACAGCGCAAGCATTAAAAAAAGCGTTCGACACACCGCGCCTGACAAACACAAGGTCGTAAAAGTAGCAAATGTCATCACATTTCGCCTCATAAAGCACAAACTTTGTCTGCGCATGTGCGGCATGACAGTGCTATTCCAGAGCTTGTTTGGACTCGCATTTCATCGAATAAGTGCAGCACTCCATCAAATACATTGCATTATTGGTGCGACTACAGCTCATTAACAGTGTAAATATACATCTTACTTCTGCATATTCCATTCTGTCCGTACTGTAAATACGTATTCCTCCTGTCCTATACCATGCTCATTTCATATCTGTTTCTTCTTTCATGTCGACCGGTGCTGACGCTAAGTTTACTAACGTAGGAGGCTGTTGTGAGTGCTTTATCGTTCGTAAACTGTACGGACCATGCAATCCTCAATTGAAAAGGGCATGGTGCCTACGCTCACTGTGTCGTCACGGCTCAAAGCAACCGCTCACATTTCGTGGCCTTTATTATATCGTTTTCATCGACATTGTGTGTTGTGCATTGTATACCAATAGAACCAATACAGAACTCTTTAATATGTGTTAACATGGTGGTTGCGGCAAACATGTGAATCACTGCGTGAATTAGTCAGAATTCAGTAATAGTTATCGAGTTAAAACGTTGTCGTCACCTGATTTTATTTAGTCGCGGGAAAATAATAAGCGTTGCTAGTCCTGAGCGACAATTTGCTCTTGCTTGTCATATGAGCACATCTTGTACAAAATAGCTGGTGCGCCGAATCGTTTATCGCTACAATTTTTTGCCTGCGTTGAGGGTGCATTGTGCTTAGTACCTGGACGCATTTCAATAAAAGGCACGGCATTGTTTGGGCGCATCATGTATAACAGACGTGCGCTTTATTGCTCAGAGAGGTACGCCGTGGTTTCGTCAGGTTCAACTGCCATCCATCGTGTCTGTCGTAGCTGCACGGTGCTTCAACTTTTCGCTGATTTTCGAAAACAGAAACTGTACCTGAGGCTCATCTTTATTGTGAACAAGAACACTTGTACATAGGTTCGTAAATAAGGATGGACATCTTAGTTTGCGCAGCCTAATTGAAATACGTTGTTTTAAATGTGTCATCATTGGTAGAAAGCAGAGGGAACGATTTTCAGCTGATTTTGAGAATTAATTGCAAATTCCAGGCCACGTGCTGCGCTATAATGTTTGATACTCGTGTTCACGGGAACCTCGAGTCCTCGACTACCGATTGGCAGCTTTTTTTGACCATGCTAAAGAAGTGTTGCAGGGCCTCTTCAAGGCAAACAGTGTTGTTGTGTTCGAAGAAACATAGGCAATTGCATGGGTGCTCCGTGTATAGTCGCATGAAGAAGACAGGTGCTAGCGCATTGGCTCGCGACAGCCACCGACGTGGGAGATTGTGTAAATCACATTATGGGTGATAGCATTACCTCGAACGTAGCCCCGGTGCAAAACAGAGGAGGCTCTACCGCATAATAATGGATAGCAATATGGCAGACCTTCGGTTTATTCCGGCCAGAAGATTGCTGCCACCTAGAAAAACCCATCGGAATCTGGTGCCCGGCGTGCTAATTACGTGGCAAACATATTTACTGACCAGCACGAAATTGTTGCACTGTAATATTGATAGGAATCTTTGCGGCATTCTATGACGCTGACTGCCAGAGAAATAGCCTATGGCTACGCAGTTTTTTTCCCAAATCAAACGTGTGAGCATATATTTCGTATCTAAATAGCAGGCATTATATATTCCAGCCGCGTAGTTCTCGTTGTGTAAGTATTGAAGCCTGTCCGTCTTGGTGGTAGAGTGGTCACGGTGCTCGGCTGCTGACTCGCGGCGGTCGCATTTCCATGGAGGTGAAACCACAGAGACCCGTGTACTGTGCGATGTCAGTGCACGTTAAAGAACGCCAGGTGATCTGAATTTTCGGAGTCCTCCACGACAGCGTGCCTCATAACCATATCATCGTTTTGACAGGTATAATCCCCACATATTTTTAAGTACTGAAACCTGGAAGTGGTAGATGAGCGGAGCAGCAACAAACGATTAAAAGTAAATGTTACAGACTGTTAGCTCAAGAATTTCGATGGGAAACGGCATTATAGGGCGAACACTATGCGCAGCAAGTGATGTCACCTCAAATGCCCCAATGAGTTAAGTCCCATAGAATGCGTTGAAAAATATGCGGCAGCAGCAAGCGGTAATCGACTCTTAAACGAAGTGGACTCTTAAACGTCGAAGCTTGCAGCTACCACGAAATAAGACGGAATGTATGTGTGTATATATATATATATATATATATAGTTGCACAAGTCGGTATCGGAGGTACATGCGACTTTGTTTGCTCAAGCATTATATTTTTAGAACATATCAGGTGTTTATGTATGTATGTATGTATGTATGTGTATGTTCATGTAATAGATGTTTGGCTCATTCCATGAATCTGTTTTTGACTTATACGGGGTGAATAAATGTTTCTGAAACTCCAACAATGGCGAGAGTGATTTGTGAAATTTGTATAGGTGCTTTATGTTTCTTTGTTTTGCACAGTAGTATCGCAGTATTCAGGCAATGCAAAAAGGAAGCGATCGGCAACCTTCTGCAACATAGGCGAAATAGACTCGGTATCAGATGTTTTCGCATGCTTCACGTGGAATCATTAGTTTCTCTCAATTCGTGCTTAGAATATCGTCGAGATCACCAAAGAAGAACTTTTTGTACAACTCGTGAAATGAAGTGTCGGCAAAGTTGTTCAGTCAGAAGGCAAAAAAAAAAAGAAAAATTGGGGCAGCTACGAACTTGTATTGCGAAGACTAAGGAAAAGGTGGAGATGGTGGCGTTGCCCTCCTCTATTCTCTCCTCCTCGCCCTCACTTCCCTTTCCCATCCCTTGCCATACTATACTGTAGGAGACAGCTCCCTAACGTGAAAACTTTGGAGGTGCGAAGCACCGATGTTTCCCATATAGGGACACGTCAGTAGCAATAAGAGGCCAACGTCTTCTCATTGCTACACATAGCGTCGCAGACAGCGTCTAGCGCCCTCCGCAGACATCGTCCGTCGCATAAACGGAGCTTTCCCTGAGCCAACGCCCCCTCTCATTAGCCACTCGGAGAAGCGCACGTGGCGTTGTCTCTCGCAGGCGAGCGCACGTTCTCGCGAGCTTTCCCTGAGCTAATGCGCCTTCTGATTTGCCACTTGCATTACCGTAACGGGCGAAGCGCCCAGGAGACACCGTGACGGGTTACGACGACAGGAGACGCCGACAGCCCGAGCGCATCAGATGCTTCGCACCTAAAAAATTCTCAGAGTTTCTTACAATATTTAATACCCCGGTCAGACTGGCAAGTTCAGTGTCAGTTTGAGCGAGTGCACTTACGCCTCCAAAATGTCATTTTGGCTGCGTGCTGCCACACGAGAAAGAGAAGCGTACTTTGGAAATGATGGTAATGGCGATGGGTACTTAAGCAGCACAACATATATTTGTTATTTTAGGCAACGGTTCTTAACTACCAATGTATTACAACTAAAAGCAGCCCTTAAAAATAATTTTTACGTACAAACGCTGCGGCTGCGGCCGTTGCAGGGCGCGTGCTGAGCATGCCTTTGGTGGTCGTGGCTGCAAACTGCCTGAGAACGACAATAACGGAGTAGTTTTTTCAGGTATATTATGTTTCAATGCATAAGTATATCCCTAATAAAGAAAACGATAGTTCAAAAATAGCTACGAACTCGGCTTCGTATATATAAACAAGCTGGCTCACGTATACCTGAACAACAAACGAATGCGAATCATACGAAAGTAAATGTCTTCCTACACACGGACACAGAGCTGGTGCCGATGTGTTTCCGTGCTATATATATATATATATATATATATATATATATATATATATATATATATATATATATATATATATATATATATATATATATATATATATATGAAGTTTGAAGTTTGAAGTTTATTTCACCACAGTGTTACACCATGTTTTTTCCCAGACATTCTTGAAAGAATGATACAATGTGTGGTGTGGAATGCGGGAAAAAAGCTGCGATACAAAACGCAGCTTCACTAGCCCCACATCCCATAAATACAAGGCAGAAAAAGTGACAGCATTCATAAAGTCTTTGAAACAACTAAACGGACACAAATACATAAAGTGGCACCAATAAGAAATATTACGTACATAAAATTTTAAGAAATGCTGACAGGATCGCACTCTTTGAAGAAATACGAAAAATAGAAATAAGCAGAACATAAAAAACTAATCTTCGGAACTGCCTAAATTTGTGCCAAATTTTTTCCTTTTTCTTTTCCTCTTGCGTCATGAAGGTAAAAAAATATTCGACATATCCTGTCG
Organism: Rhipicephalus sanguineus; assembly: GCF_013339695.2. Lineage (NCBI taxonomy): Eukaryota > Metazoa > Arthropoda > Arachnida > Ixodida > Ixodidae > Rhipicephalus > Rhipicephalus sanguineus. The sequence continues at coordinate 104,267,813 of NC_051181.1, forward strand.
CGAAAGAAGGCGCAATCGCTCCAATGAAAAATTGAATTTATTTAGTATGTGGGGGAGTGAATGTTTCAGCATTTGTAGACCATAGTTTGTTCGGCATCGAGGAACCTTCCAATAATCGCTCTGTCTAGTAGGTCGAGACGAGGTGCTGCGCTCTAAGCATGCTATGGAGATAAGATTGTTACTTCCTTTGTTAATTTCAGTTTTTGAAGACGCTAGTAAACAATATTCATACATGTTGTCAAATCTTACGACTCTGAATTTGTTGAATAAAGACAAGGTATGTGCATTATATTCGGTATTTGCAATAGAACGCAATGCATTTTTTTGAAATGTGAGTAATTTCTGCTTAGAGTGCAAGGTGCCAGTACCCCACACCAAAAGACCATAGCGTTACTGGGAAGAAAAAAACGTGTTGTATATCATTAACATCTGAGTAGTCAGTAAAAATGACTGACATCTCCTAAGCATGCCTAGTACCTTACTTAACTTGTTTCTTACCATTTCGGTTTGTGAATCCCATAACATATGCTCATGAAAAACAATTCCCAATGCTTTAGCGGTCGAAGAAAAATCAATCACAGAATCGTGCAGGTGTAGTTTTGAAGTAGCTTCGTACGTTGTTTCTTTTGAACGAAATAGGACGGCTTTGGTTTTTGGACGGTTGATTTGTAGGGAGTTAGCAGTCGCCCATGCATACAAGTCATCTAGTGTCGTGTTTGCTGCTGAAATTAGGTCATTTACATCCACACCTGTGAAAAACAAGGAAGTGTCATCCGCATATATGACATATATGATTGTGTGATTTATGTTTATAATGTCGTTGACATCAGCGATAAAAAGTAACCGGCCCCAATATGCTACCTTGGGGTACACCTAGAGCAAGTTTTTGCAAAGATGATTGTTCTGTGTTTATGCTTACACACTGTAGCCTATTGCTCAAATAACTGGTAATTAAGTTTAGTGCATTTCCTCTAATGCCATAATAGGGCAATTTTTGTAAGAGGGTATTGTGATTTATCCGGTCGAATGCTTTGGAGAAGTCAACAAATATGCCTAGCGTAATTTTCCTGTCCTCTATATTACCTAATATAATTTCCTTTTGACTTAACAATGCTACCTCTGTCGACAGCCCTGACCTAAAACCGTACTGGGCTGGAGTAATTACCGAATGTTTTGAAAAGAAGTTCGACAGTCTTATAAATATTAACTTTTCTATGGGCTTTGAAAACAATGGTAGTACAGATATGGGCCTATAGTTCTTCAAATCATTTTTGTCTCCTCCCCTAAACAGCACTGTAACTTTTGCATGCTTCATACGTTCTGGGAAAATACCTGTGCCTAAAATTAGGTTATAAATGTATGTTAAGGGCATGACTAATACATCTTGACAGAACAGACTGGGGCCATCTTTAACCCATCAATATCTTTCGATTTACTTTTCTTTAGTTTTTTGAAAACACCCATAACCTCGTGTTCATCTGTTGGGGAAAGATAAACCGACGAAGCTACTGTCTGTGCGGACATGTAAAGTAGTGCGGTAGTGTCACTGACACTGTCTACTAAGGAAGTAAGATGATTATTGAATTTCTCAGCCAATGCTCTGCCCCTGTATGTTCGATCGCCTTCAGTTATCTCTTTTACACTAAAATTACCTTTGTGTAATGCAATAATTGAATTTAATTTGCTCCACATCTCCTTCACCCCTGAGACGCCCTCGAACATGCAAGAATAATAACTGCGTTTCGCTTTTTTCATAAGTTTAGTTACATTATTTCTATAATTCCGAAAGGAATCCAATGCGTCTGGATCGCGATTCTTCAAGAATAGTTGATACATCCTATTTTTCACATTTATCATTTTTATCAGGTTCTTGTGACCCATGGTTTCCGCGAACGTTTCAACTTTTTTATTTCTTTGTAGGGAAAACATCGCTTGTAAATACGGGAAATTATCTCCATAAAACTGTCGTATGCTGCGTTTGCTGATGAGCACGAGAGCACTGCTGCCCAATTTGTTCTGGAGATTTCATCTCTAAACTGCGAAAGAGAGTTTTCAGTTATATTCTGGCACCGGAATTTATAGGTTGGGTTTGATACGACGCGGCACTTATCAATAACTAAATATATCGGCAAATGATCACTAAGTGTAATGTTGACTGTCCCAGAAAACAGACTTTCACGTGGTAAGTTGGTAATAAAAAGGTCCAGTAACGTAGCGCTAGTTGCTGAAATGCGAGTTGGTTGCAGTATCACATTTGATAACAAATACGAATCAAGAAGCATACAAAATTCGGACTGTTTTGATGTATTTGAAAGCATGTCAATGTGTTTAGGTCGCCACCTAGGACTAATTTATACTGATGTATATTAACATGAGAGAATGTCGCGTCTAGCTGCTCGAAGAACTCACCTAAATTACCATCACGTGGACGGTACACCACCGCAAAAAGAAACTTCCCACATTTCAAATATATTACCTCAATATCTGACGTACATAAAGATAGGTCACCAAGCAGTTCATAATTAACACCTTGTTTAATAAACATACATACGCCTCCACCTCTTCTAATGGGTCTGTTCAAGAAAACTGCATTATAATCTTCTAGGTGCATGTCATCATCAGCCGAAAACCACGTTTCTGTCAACATAATTACAGAAAACGAGAAGCCGAAATCACTGAGAAATACACAGAATTCATCCTGTTTACCTCGTGCTGACTGCATATTTAAATGAATAAAAGTAAGAGGTGAATCGCATTTCTTGACCGCATTATGCTTTAACTCTGACGGAGTAACACTAGAAGTATTCATTTCAGATGCTGATGGGTCAACAGGAAATCGTGCATTGTAAAGTTTATATTCATTGCGACATAAATCGCGCGTTGGAACGACAGGTCAACAACGAAATTTGCGACAACTATTCTTATCGAACAAATTTTATAGCCACAAACTGGACAGGCAGCATCAATGAAAAATAGTAACGAAAACAAGCTACTGCAAGAGCACTGGTGCATCCCAAGGCAATAAGAGGGAGTGAAATGTATTCCCTCAAATAACAACTCACACGCCCAAATTTTTCTGTGATATCGTGAAGCATATATTTCATGAACAAACATAAACCCAACTTCACGAGCATGCGTGGTACTTGACCCACTTGGGAACAAAAAATAAGCATGAAACAAACAACCGAAATTCTCGTTTACAGCGGCGGCGCAATATCTGTGCCCACAACACAAACCGCCTTTTTCGCTGCACTGCTTTCACGAAGAACTGTTCATTTTGTTTACGTCATCACTGCTTTCAATTTTGATCTTGGGTGCGTTTTCAGTCTGCCGCGCAAAGATTTTTCCATCGCGAACCCAGACATATTTGAGGAAACTAGTTGAGGGAACCGGATAAACCGAACGCAGTCCCCTGCCACCCCGTCTTCGTTTGTTATATTTATTTATTTATTTATTTAATAATTCATTTACTTAAGCAAAAATGCCTTTGTTACCATGGTCACGGACTCGTCGGAAGCGTGCAGGAGGTATCTGAGCAGAGGGTTTGGAAAGGCAATAATTGAAATCTTGCGAAAGGTCAAGATAGAGGCAGCAACCATCTCTGGGTGGCCTGAACACAAGTCTCTCGCAGGAAACGAGGCGGCACACGCCGAGCCATATCCGACGCTCAGGGAACACGGAACATACCCTGCCACGACGAAAATCAGCGCACGCGCCCAAGACCCTGCACGAATAACCCGCACGTGCCAGCGCGCCTCGTCAAGTGTCATACCACGTCTTCCTAGAGGAACACGCTCGTTGCAGTTGGTGGAGGTAACTTGTAAAGGTTGTATGGGGCCAGCATTGCTGTGAGGGGGTGCGTTGCAGCGTTGACACGCGGGACATGACCGAAAGTATTGGCGAACGTGTCGATACATGCCGCGCCAGTGATACCTCACCAGAAGGCGGGGGCATTACATCCGTCAGTGTAGACATCGAAATCATCATCATCACCAGCCTTACTGCGCCCACTGCAGGACAAAGGCCTCTCCCACGTTTCGCCAATCAACGTGCTCCCTTGCTTGCTGCGGTCACGTTATCCCCGCAAACTTCTTAACCTCATCTGCCCATCTAACTTTCTGCCTGCCCCTCGCCCGCTTGCCTTCTCTTGGAATCCATTCTGTTACTCCTAATGCCCAGCGGTTATCTTGCCTTCGGGCTACATGTCCTGTCCCTGCCCATTTCTGCTTCTTGATTTCGACTAAGTTGTATGTAAATAGTACCCTTCTATCAACTCCTTCTCTTCCTGCCCTTTACTCCTACCTCAACCACTGATGAGCCCCCTTCAGGTGTCAGCCGCTGGAGCTAGAGAGTTACAGTGCCACCATCATTGCTCTTTTAAATGCGAATGCATTTCTTAGTCGGGGGTTGTCCTGCGTCCCTGGCCGGCGTGCGCACAGGTGTTATCTCTTCGCGCGCGCTCCTCCTCGCCTTTAGCAACAGCTGCGCCGCGCCTAGCAACCGGAGAAGGTGCTAAGCGGCGGAGGGTAAGGGAGAGGAGGAGCGCGCGGGCGTGTGATGGCGCTCGCATCGCGGAGGGTAAGGGAGAGGAGGAGTGTACCCGGTGAGGGCGCTCGCATCGCGGAGCTCGCTCGGCGGAGAGAGAGCTCGGGCGCTCCTCCTCTACGCGCTCGGACCTATTGGCCTCGAGGAGTTACGGAGTCGCCCTCTGTCGGATGCGCCTCAATTGCGTGCTAGGCAGGATACCGCCGGCGCGCTCCCCATAGGTTTTGCTGTCGGCGCTCTACAAAAACACCTCGCGGAAGCCCTCCAGGGCATTTCTGTAAGTACTTTCGGAATGAACTGCGTTCTTTGCTGTCAAAATAATCATTTTCGACGAACTGAAAGCACAAGATAGTCTACAGTCGCTGTCTCTTTGCAGAAAACCGAGCACCCGCGTAACTCTGTCACCGCGTTGGAGACCCCTGAACCGGCTTCTTGCGTGAAGGTAATCTGTCACTCTCTGAGTGCAAACTGTGAAATATCTCGTTAGAGTAGACTGCCTGTATAACCAAACGGAGCATAACAGAAAGAAGCACAAAGCGAGCGATCGCACGGGTTCGCGACGACTGACGGTGCCTCTGCATGTATGAGCGTCTGCATGTATGTTCGTACTGATGGTTTCGCTTTTGCTACGAGCGCGTCTTGGCACCGCGCTGTGAACTTTAGGCCGCAAAATATGAGAATTTGTGAGTAAACAAACAACTACTGTTGCGCGGACGCTATCAGAGCAGTTCAAAAACAATTTCTTTACACCTGCGGCTTCGGTGCGCATGGCAACTTCGTGATCTGCCGTCCCGACGATTCAGTGTTTTTTAAATGCGAAGCATTTCTTAGCGAACCTCTGGCACTTTGAGCGTTTCTATCTACGTATCTATCTATCTAGCCGCCTACGTCTGGGCGCTCTCATGATCGCCTCCTTAACTTGGTATAGACCAAAAATTGCATGGGAGGGTAAGAGGATTTGACGAATATGACTGCCGGGTCATGACATAAATAACGTTAACCTCCTGTCGCGCACGTCGTCAAACCCTTTCCACTAGACACGTGTGGCACATACCCATTTACCACGGGCCGCGGTGTACGGGTATGCGCCACAGGTGATTGACAGTTTATGTCTACCCAGGAACGGCGAGGACAGACATTGGTAACTTAAATGCTAGAGAGTTAAGTAAAACCAACATCGGCAGCTTTGACACAACGAATGGAAATAATGAAAATTAGGATCCCAGCAGGAATCGAACCCAAGCATTCTGCGTGGCAATCAGGTATTCTACCACTGAGCCACGCCAGGTCTATAAATTTGTGTGGAAAAACAGCCTACACAGGCGTAATACCGATGCAACGTCAATTGTGCTTGTGGTGCTGGCTATCTAATTTTACAAGAAAGCAATAAACACTACGTTATACTCCTATGATGTGTGCTCCTACGATACGGGCGTCATATCAGATTGACGTCTGTAGTTCCAGTGTTGGCTCCGCTTTTGTAGCAGTCTAATAAACATTACGTTTGTATTCCTATGATTCAGCAAGCTATATTGAAGCATCGCTTGACCCCGGAGGAATACATTAACAAAAGTTACATATCATATCCACATCACCGCATCGTAAAGTGCACTTCGTCCACCAGAACGACGAAGTGTCCTCTTCACTTCTTAAGAGGCTGGGCGATGACCTCATGCTGACCGAGGATAATGTCAGATTGTTTGACAGCCATATGTAGACTAGGCTACGTAGGCCACATACGCCCAGGTAGTCTACAAATAGGACAAACACCATCCACTGATGTTGGTCTACGTAGCACTATCCAGGCCTACCAGCCTCTATGGTCTATGCCTCACCAACGTGAAAGGTGGCTTCAGGTTCCGACATGTCGCCGGCTTTGCCGACAGACAATTTGTCGACGAAATGACCGAGGCATCCACGAATTCCAACAGCTCTACTATACCACATACTTCAATACATATGGACCCCTCTTCACCACGGTCACGACCGGATTCTATAACAAGTCATGACCAGCTGCTGGTCCTCACTGATCACGGTGATGATGCCCTTGTTCTTGAACTGTCAAGAACTTCTTGCACACATGCACACGGGTTCGTGAAACGCGCGTGCGTTCTCGGGACACGTATAAGCATTACATATCAGCTTACCGCTTGTGATGTTGGTAATACCCACGTTGTCATTGGCAGCGTTACCCAACCGTAAACAACTGCTTATATAACACATATGCAGCTCTTCAACAAATATATGTGTGCGTATAAAATATATATATATATATATATATATATATATATATATATATATATATATATATATATATATATATATATATATATATATATATATATATATATATATATATATATGTCTGTGTGTGTGTGTGTGTGTGTGTGTGTGTGTGTGTGTGTGCGTAAAAAAATTACGCCACAGTCACCTACCCACCGCATGCTTCGCATAATATTGACTCCCACGGTACGTGGTATCTGCCGATTTTTTTTTTCTTTTTCAGTCTAAATTCGGGTACGTTTCAATGTAATTTGACAAGTTGTCTCGCACTGCGTATTGATCGGTCTTCTCACCGGGCAAATGCCGCTGCTTCTGTTTCTTTATTCAGCGCATTCGTTTCGTTTGGTGCTCACACAAAACGTGAGCAAATGACACGCCTTTTTTTAATGCTCCTTAATTATCGTTCCGTTTGCATTCCAGTGAACTTCCCGCTCTCTGTCATCAACAAATTCATAGACCAAAGCTTCACCAATTCGAGATTGCTGGTGGAAGAAGAACCAGTCTACGAGACCGAGCATGTAGTAGCATGCAACGCCAAGGAAAAGAAAGAAAAATAGTAACGTTTGCCGGACAATTGTTCTGCAAACGTCGGCTGTGAACTAGGACCCACGTGAACCTGAAATAGCGGTGAATAAAATAGAAGGTATTTCAGCAACCAGCAGCGGCAAAACGGGATAGTAATTATTTGGCGTGTACCCGAGCAATTTCGGCAGCAGTGTTGTGTCTAACGCCAACAGGGTGGCATCTTTCCCACGTAAATAAATGAGGCTCCAAGAAAATACATGGGGTGGTTGGCCGGTGGGCCGATCACAGAGGCAATGCAAAATTTATGTAGCTTATGAAGCAATGCATGCCTCATCAAATGGGAAGGTTGCCCGTCGGCGTCCCGCGTCGGCAGCGTCAACACGAGTGATGCAAAAAATAATCGTCACGTGATGGTGTCACCATATGACGTCATCATGACGTCACAGATCACCAATATATGTAGCGTCATTATGACGTCACATGATGGCGTATTCACACGTCATGGTCGCTTTGCATTGCCTCCGTGATCGGTCACGGAGGCCGTGCAAAACCGCGTTAGGTGCAGAACGCTTTTGGAGGGGGGCGCGGGAGAATCAGTACATCGACTGACAAGAAGAAAATGGCTTTCGCCTTCTAGTCATCTGTAACGAATGCATAAGGGACCCTGTGCGTTTTTTATTTTAACGTATCTAAACAATGACTTGCGCATCTGCAGCGGATTTTGTGGACGCTGAGCACGGGGCCGACGATCAAGAGGTCGCATTGGAGGGTTCTGAGATGGCATAGCACGTGGTAAAAGGTAGCGCTTTTACCATCCTGTGGCAGATAAGCATCATTTGCCGGCGGGAAGCGCGCGCGAGCCATCGTCTCAGTGCGCGCTGTCTGCTACTCACCGAACATCGCAGGCCCGACGCAGTAACAAAAGTCGTCGTCGCGGAAGTGCTTGTTGCACACAAGACTCGTAGCGGATGGCTACTTGCCGGTTCTTAGCTTTACAACCCATGCTTCACGCTGTTTCTTGCCCCGCGGTTACCGGTGCAGGCTGACACTGGGCTCCGTTGCGTAAACGCGGCACTGCGGCACCGAGCGGTAGAGCCCCATGTTCGTCGCCTTCGGAGGCAGCCACTCTATTACAATGGTTTCAGTTGAGTAGAAAATGCGAGGAAACTTCCGTATTTGAACAGACCGCAGCGCATGTGGGACTTGAAACTCGTTTCCAAAGCACGCGGCAGTGCGCCACAAGCAGCCGACGCGGCCGCTGAGACCACGTGATCCCGCCAAACACGTCACGCCGACGGTGGCGCCGGCGTTTCCAGTGGTGGGCCTCGAGGCCATATATATATATCATGCAGGGAGCGCGCGCTTTGGTGGCTTGATAGCGATGGAAGTCGGTGAAGTCGAATCTCTCGCGGCTACGATACCACTAGGACGAAGTGTAACACAATGCAACTCGAGCATTACGCCTCTACGTGCACACTCTCGTCTCTCTATCATTAATTGATCGCACACTCATCGGGCGCACCCAAATGCATTCGCATTTCGTCACGATCCCCTTCGGGGAGGTGCGGCTTTTTTTTTCCTTTTCCTGCCCCCCCCCCCCCATTTTGTATATATTCGCTCAAATAAACAACCACTTCCTACTACGTGAATAATCTAGAGTGGTCGCGCTGAAGGTGGCGGGGGAGAACAGGGGATAACGAGCAGCGGCCCACGATAACGAGAAATGACGGCAGATAACGAGCAGCCGCCTGCGGTCATCGGTCACGTCATCTTGGGTGGTATCACAAGCGTCACGCACGACGAAACTTTGCGCTTGAAGACGAAGGGAGCGCAAAACGGATCCGGGCAAACGGCGAGCGGGAACTTCCAGGAGAGAAGCGATCCACAGATCTTTGCGCTGCTCCGCCTGCATGTCGGTGATGCTCAGAGACGAAGCACTGCGGTGGTGGACACTGGTACGCAAACAAGTTTAGGGGGCAGCGGTGAACGGGACAGGGCATCAAAGTCTGAGTGCCTGCTTTCCGAGAAATAAATGACAACACATATATATTTATATAAGTTCGGTTGTGAGGGCGATTGCTAACCGGCATAAAAGGAACGAGTAAGACGTCACGAACTCTGAATGTCAATTAGCAGGTCATACTGTGGCACAGAAAACAAGGCGAAATAAAGAAAAAAATCTTCGTTTGGTCAAGCGAAGGTCGCGGCAGCCAGTCCATCACGCACGTGTGTCCATTTACGAAAGAACCGCCGGGTCGCAGGTGTGTCCTATTGGACAGGCTGGCTTGAGTATACGCACGTACTGTCTTTGTCATTAATGTGTAGAATGAGTGAGACAACTCCGTTGCGCATCGTGCAGACTAATGGCCATGGGTCTAGGCGGTGCGGGGCATACATCAGAACTAATTTAATACGTATAAGCTTCGGAGTACATACATCGGTGCGACAGTGTGATGTTTATTACAGGCTACAAACTTTAAGCTTCTAATGTTTGTTCACCGACAGAACGGCAATGCCTGCGCGAATAGAAGCCAAGTTTTTTTTTAAGGCTTTAGTATTATGTGGCTTATGATTTAAAAAAAAAAAGAGAGATTCGCCGTAGGTGGCGTGAACACGACTGGTTCCAAAAGTAAAGTGCTGTGCATATACGCACTCATCAGGTGAGATATAAAAATATATCTGTGAATCAAACATTTATTGCGATGAACTAAAAGGAATCAAAGATGAATTAGGCTGAAGTAAATGCGACTCGCATGTGAACTAAAGACAATTACTTGTGAATCAACAGTGAACCCAATATTAAAGCGACTGAGAGGTGAAATAAATGTAGGTTAAGAGTGAATCAAATAGTAAAGCGAATTCAGGGGAATCACGTGTGAAATACCAATCAGTAAAAAGTTAAAGTGAAGTAAACTGACTCAAATGTTTATTAACGGTGAATCAAACAAGACAGCATAGCCTTTCTCCGTTGGACTTCCTCCTGTGCAGCTGAAGGGACTGTCCATGTTTGTTTCATTGATGCGACGACCTGGGTGTGTATATTTATTTGATTTTTTTTAATTGCTGCTGCAACGCTTTGTAATGCTCTACGAAGCAGCAGTGCCATCGATCTTCGTTCACTTTCAGTTTGCGCGCGTCTAGTATAAGTAGAACTTAAAATAATTACTGGTGTTTTACGTGCCATAACCACGATAGCAATATGACGCACGTCACAATGGAAGGTTGCGCATAATTTCGACCAGCTGGGGTTCTCTAACGGTCACTGACATCGCGCAGAGCACGGGCCTCTATCATTTTGCCTTCATCGACGTTTTGAAATAAAATTAGGCTTACTGAAAGTCCAGCGTAGCATCATAATACTACTTTTTCAACGAATACCTATAACGCAACTATTTTTTTAATCGAATGAAGTTACGTGAAGTCCTTATTTTAGATGACAACATGTTGCAGAGACAAATTCAAAACGACACAAATCGGCTCGACTAATTACTGTACGCGGGAATACAAGGCCGATATAAATCCACGACAAGTCCGCCAATGTCTCGAGCATTAGGAATGCATGCAGCAACACTTCGTGTTATACGCATAGTTGGCCCGCCAAATCACAAGCCCGATGCCCAACACTCATGAACTCCTTTCTGCATCAACCTTTCCATAAATGAAAAAAAAAATGGTATGCAAAAAGACGTACAGTACTCACGTTTTCAAACGCGACATCGTTTTCTCAAGCACAGGGCGATTCTTTTAGAACGGACCAATTTCAACTGGCTTTATAGTTTTTCTACAAAGTATCCTATTTTAATGCGGTCTGCGGCAAAGCACTCAGGAAGGATGAAAATTTAATGGCCCTCCTGTCTTTTTTTTCTATGCAACGCCGAAAAAAAAGACAGAACAAATAGAAAATAACGAAAACCGCGAAAACCTATGCAACGAGGGAGGCTAGTGCGGCGCAGCGTTCGCGTCAGCCAGCGGCAGCGGAAGTAACGCCAGGTTTATGACGTTACGTTGACGCCAAAATCGGGCACACGCGGGCGCCGCGCCACGTCACTTTGACGCATGCGCATTTGCGCGCGCCCGGCGTCCCTCTTGCATGGAATTTCGTGGAATGTCGCGGTTTTCTTTATTTCTTACATATTATTTTTTTTCGGCATAGCACAATTAAAAAAAGAAACAAAAAACGGGACGGCCCATTAAATTTCCAACCTTCCTGAATGTTTTGCCGCAAAACCGCCTTAAAATCGGATTATATGTATCAGAGCTATACAGCCCGATGAAATAGGTGAGATCTAAGAGAATCGCCCCATATAAGGAGTGCTATGAGCAATTACTTGTGATAACCTCGTCATATGTCGCTGCAAATCTCGCCGCAAAAGGTAATGTTCGCAGTGGCGTAAGTGTTCGAGTCAATATTGCGCCGATATGGCACGAAATGTGGAGACCGAATACGAAAGGGCGTGAATTACTTAGCCCCAAATTTTCGCGTTTCAGTCCGTGCGTACCGCACGTGCTTTGGCACAGCGGCCAAATCCACAACGAGGTTCAAATTACGGCGGCAGTCGAGGAACGGAGGAAGAGAGAGCGACGGGGCAGAATACAGGGTGAACGGCATTGGTGTCGCACTACGCCGACAAACTGCCGTCAAAACAAGAGGCCGTCGACGCTTATGAAACGCGACCTGCGACATTGGCTGCGTGCCAGACGGCCGGGTCTCTGCAGTACGTTACTGAACAGTCTCTCCTTCTTTTTAGAAGTATTTTTGTATCAAATGTGCCCCGTCAACAACGCATGACGCTCTTTTATGTTTAGCCAAACCGCACATGCCGTGTTCTCACTCGTACTACCACGCCGGCTCATTCAACCGCCTTCCCTAATGACCACCGCAAGAGCAGTGATTAATTACTTCCCAAAACTTACTATTACTGAAGAGATATCGTCGTGCCAGGCCTCTTTCAATAAGCGAGACCTAAGCGAGACCCTAAAGGTATGTATCACATTAGGCAGATTTAGAATAGCGTAAGCAGAGATAGCGTTCGTTGCGTACGCCCGCTATTTCGGTCGCTTAACGGGGACCCTCAACAGGATAGCGTACGACGCATGCGCAGTGGTGAAAAACGCTAACCCAAAGCTTTGAGTGCCCTATTCTAAAACTCCCTATTATTCAATTGGCCTAACGGTAGCCACGTTAGATAGATAGATAGATAGATAGATAGATAGATAGATAGATAGATAGATAGATAGATAGATAGATAGATAGATAGATAGATAGATAGATAGATAGATAGATAGATAGATAGATAGATAGATAGATAGATAGATAGATAGATAGATAGATAGATAGATAGATAGATAGATAGATAGATAGTAACTGACTCGCTGAATGCCCGTCGTCTCTTCTTGACAGGTTGCCTACCCTCAAAACTTTAGGATCAATTCTCCAACGCTACCGCAAAATAGTGTGATTTCCGGCACACTCGGGACTCGTAGGCAAAGAACGGGCTGATGCTCTAGCTCTCGAGCTCTATAACTGAACGCAGCAACTCAGCCAGCTCACAACCCTTATTGCCTACGCCCAAACAAACGCGACAGGTATTGGCTCACCAACGTTTCGCGCGGCAAAGATACCCCCCCCCTCCCCCAGAGTTACTAAGCAGAAAACAGACAATCTTCCTCCGAAATTCAAACATCTCATGTGTACCCCCCCCCCCTTCTTAAAATTTACATGCTGCCTTACCAGCCCAATATAGATACATCTGTTCGTGGTGAGATGGCCAAACCATCGCTCCCCACTTCTTCTAGACTCGTGTAAGACATTCAAAAAGCTGTATCGCGAAGCCACAACCCAGGAGCCCTAATGTAGCAGTGAGAGGCACAGCTCGTGAGCTCGTACTTAGGAATTAATTCAAAAAGACTACAGGGTACCGTCGCCCCCCACACCTTGTCCACGCAGTAAGCAGACACTGCACCGGCAATTCCAGCGGGCAACCGACGCCAGTTGAGCGCTGGTCGTATGTAGCCATCCACAGCTCTCCGAAAAATTACCCCCATACCCTATCCCTTCTCTTCCTCCTTACTGGTACATCGCCAATTCACATCCAAACTAGCAACGAAAGCTGCGTCCACTAGTGACGGCGGTCACGGGCGGCTGTTTCGAGCAAGGATCGATTGCGCAAGCCAGAGTGTATGGTTAGAGACGTCATTAATGCAGCTCCGGTAACACCTCCTTTCACTGGGGCTAGTCCACAGCACTCATTAGCGCCTGTTATTGAGAAAACCGACGATATTGACTCCTGTACCTAACACATTTCGAGTGAACGGCCTTGTTTCAGGGCACTGTGCCTTTCACTCCTCTGAGTGATGGGTGCTCATTTGGGCTGGTTCGTTCATGATTACAACCAGAAAACAGCGCCATAAGATGGCACGAAAGGAAAGGGCAGAGACCACTGCGCAAATTGCCTGTGTGCTTCCGATGTTGGCCCTTCGACCAGTGGAAATCTGCAGGAGGCACGCCGATGCTTCAGACGTGTCAATAATGCGTCACCGCCCTGAGTACGTGTCGAACTAGAGGGCACTTATCGTGTACTACCGAATGTCGGCTCCGGAGGCGTCAGCGTGCGAAACACCACCGCCGCGTTGGCCTAATGGTTAAGGTGCTCGGCTGCTGACCCGAAAGACACGGGTTCGATCGCGGCCTCGGAGGTCGCATTTTGAATGCGGCGAAATGCTCGAACCCCGGATACTGTGCGATGTCAGTGCACGGTAAAAAACTGTAGGGGCACTGTATTTTTGGACGCGCCCCACCACAGTGGTTTAGTGGTTATGGCGCTCGACTGCTGACCCGAAGGTCGCGGGATCGAGTCCCGGCTGCGGAGGCTGCATTTTCGATGGAGGCGATAACGAGAGTGAGAGAAGTTGAGGAGGCGACCACGATGGATTTTCGATGGAGGCGATCATGAGAGAAGTTAAGGAGGCGATCACGAGAGCACCCTGACGTAGGCGGATAGATAGATACTCGTACATATATTCTTTTACTGGGGAAAATGAGGACTGCCTCTTTCCGAGAGCGCATGCTACTCGACATGACCAGGCCCATCGAGCCCTCCTAACTTTCATGAATAACACCGATTTGGTCATGCGTTTATACACACTCGTTCAGTGCTATTACCTAATTTTGTCTCCGTCTGTGTTATATGTCTACTTTCCTGTGTTCTTTCCCCTTTCTTTTCTCCACCTTCATCTCTTTTATGTCCCCCCTTTCCGATGGAGTAGACAGGCGTTGTGCCCTTCTACAGTCGGATACACCTTAAGAAGTCCGTAGAGGCCCCGCCCAGACGACCGAATCGCGTCTGCCGATCACCTCCACCACTAATGAAATAGTCCCGCTCATGCCTCAGCAATGTCCTGCGAAGGCGGATTCTCCGGCCGTCCGGCTCCTGACGTCAGTCTTGAGTGCGCTCTCATTGGTGCAGTCTTGCGTGCATCCATCTTTGAGGAGAAAATGCCGCAGACTGCTAAAGTTGTATCCCACTATAGGTAAAAGTTGTCAGCCTGCTCCCTCCCTATTTGTTCTGTGTCCTTGCGTGTTTTTGCATCCAACTCAAATAATAATAATGATTATATGTTTTGTGTGTTCTCGTAAGGAACACACGCAGTAAAAGGAATGTAAGTAGTGCAGGAGGCATGACTTTTTATAAAAAAAAAGTAAATAAATAAAAAGGAAGCAACACTAAGCAAAGATGTCAGACGTGCGCTACAATCTCGCGAAAATGTTTAATAAAATTTCGTCGGACACTTCGGCTTCCAGCAACCATCCACTCCTTAACATCCGACGACACCGCCTGGCTCTGCTCCCCTTAAACGTTTCGCGTTCTGGGCGATTCAACCGGGACTTCTTTCTTACGAATATTCCGGGCTAACTTTTACATCATTTTCGAGGTGTCACACGTAAACAAGTGCATATACACTGTCGTCATTTCTTTTCACAGCGAAGGTGTCGGTAACTTGTGCTCCATCGTAAGAAAGTACCGTCATCTTCATTCTCCTTACAGTGCAGCTGTTTAAGTTTTCGGTAACTTGTGCTCCGTCGTGCAAGATTCTTCAGGTGGGTATGCGCCACGGCGATTGGGCACGCTCCACTACCGTGTACAGCAAGTATGAGCTTTCTCTGCTCTAGTGGAGCACGTGAAACACGTGAAAGAGAGAGAGAGAGAAAAAAAGAAAGAGATAGAAACAAAAGAGAAAAAGAGAGAGAGAAATAAAGGGAATAAAGACATAAAAAATAGAATGACAGAGAAAGACCTAGACGAGAGAGAAATACATAGAAAGACCAGACGAGAAAGAGATAGAAAAAAGAGAGAGCAAGAGAGAAAAAGAAAGAAAGAGATAAATAGAGAGAAGCAAAGAAAGAGAGAGAAAGGGATAGAAAGAAAGAGGAAGCGATAAATAGAGAGAGAGAGAGAGAAAGGGGGAGGAATAGAGAGAGAAAGACGGTAACATCATGTGGCTCATGATTTTAAAAAATTCGCCGAAGGTGGCGTGAACATGATTGGCTCCAAAAGTAACGTGCTGTGCATAGCCGCATTCATTGGGTAACACATAAAGTTCTATAACTGTGAATCAAATTTGAATTGAGGTGAACTAAACGGAATTAAAGGCGAATTAAGTTGAAGGAAATGTGAGTCTCATGTGAACTAAATACAATTACTTGTGAATCAACAGTGAAGAAGAAGAAGATGTTTTAATGACAAGAAGGAGGAGAGGTCGGCCTGGAAAGCGGATTGAATCAACAGTGAATCCGACATTAAAGTGACTGAAAGGGGAATTAAATGTGGGTTAACAGTGAATCAAATAGTAAAGCGAATTAAGGTGAATCACGCGTGAAATAACAATGAATAAAACGAATAAAACAGAGAAAAAAGAGACATAAAAAAACAGTGAGCAAAACAGAAAAAGAAAGAAAGAGAGAAATAGAGAGAAGCAAAAAAGAGAGAGGAAGAAATAGAAAAAGACGAAAGCGATAAATGGAGAGAGAGAGATAGGGAAGAAAGAGAAAGAAAGAAGGAGCGAGAAAGCGAAATAAATAAAGAGAGAAAGAAAGAAACAGTAACATCATGTAACGACTAACCACGCGACTAAAATACATAACTACTAGTCACGTGACTAAAATCACGTAACAACTAGTCACGTCACACGTTCCCGCTAAAACCACGTAAAAGCTAATCACGTGACTAAAATCACAACGTCACGTAACAGCTTGCCACGTGACATGTTCCCGCCAAAGCCAAGTAACACGTGCGTAGTGTTGGGAGGCGACCGAAACCGGAGAAGAATAGCCAAGCCTAGCGATACTAAGTACAACGAAGAAAAACTTAGCATCTCTAGCAAAAGCTTGGCATTATATAGCAAAAACATCGAAGAAGCTAGGTCAGAGCTTCGCTCTGCTGTTGGTTCCAGCCTTGCACCACTAGCTCAAGCTGGGCACATATTCTATTTATTACTAAAACGCGATTTGAAAGTACACTGGAATACATATTTCGCCTTTTAAATAACTGACAGACGAAAGCAACGAAGTAGGTCAGCGGTTAACTTGTTTTACGGCGGCAAAGCTCTTTATGTTTCTTTGCTCTGATTTCTGTTGACTCTAGAGACTGCAATTAAGAAGTCTGTGGCACAACTTCAAAGCGCTAAAAAACAAGGACAGACGAAGCGCTCGTCGTGTCCACTATTTTTCGTGTGTCCTTGTTTTTTAGCGCTTTGAAGTTGTGCCATGATGTCTTACAAACTCGCCCAAGCTTCCGTGCTTCTAAGAAGTCTGAGTACCTCTGTCATCGTAAATCCTCATTTACATTATCACTTGTACCTCTGGTGTACACGTGATGCTGAACGACATTATGCAGTGCATTTCTAATGCCTTTTGAGACAGCCCATTTGGAGCGCATTACGTCGTCATAGGAAACACCATCTTCATTTTCATAATGGTGTACGTCACCTTCATTGAACGAACGAAGCCAGAGTATTTGCATGAGGCTTGGATGTCTTAAACGTATGTCAGATATTGGGAAAGAGTCGCGTGATCGGAACTGCCTAATAACACTTAATGCATATGTACTGCACCCAAGCACATTGACAGCGTGACATTTCAACAGAATGTCAATGACAATTGCTGTAAGACAGTATAATATGTGTGTGTTGTGTGTGGTGTGTGTGTGTGTGTGTGTGTGTGTGTGTGTGTGTGTGTGTGTGTGTGTGTGTGTGTGTGTGTGTGTGTGTGTGTAAATTGGTCGAGAACGTCTTAGATATAATGCTTTGAAAGCGCCGTAAAATAAGAACCATCCCTGAGCTAGCACAGGGCGTCTCCTTTGCCCTGCCTTTAGTTTCTTTTTTTTAAGTTATTTTGTTCCACTAAATTTAGTCATCCCACATACATAGAAGATTACATACCTTATCAAAACTGATTGAATTTGAAACAAATGGCGCCAAGCAGGAGTTAATGGGCGTGGACTACATTGTGCCACCCGATAGCAGCATTAGAGATTATTTATTCTAGAATGGCATGTCGACATATTTGTGCCAACGACATAATAATGGCGAAGTGCTCATCCGTGTGGGGTCTCGAAAGACTCGCTCTCGGAACAAACATACACATACACGCCGTTGTGCAAATGAACATGGGGACATTTATTGACTGCTTTTAGATAACGGCGAGCTCGCCAGCCAAATCTAACAAGTAACTGAAATAACACGACCAATAACGTAACCTAATACCAATAAAACGCACAGAAAACATAACACACTCAAAACGACATAACACACACAATGTACCACGAAGGCGGCGTCGCCGACGTTCGACTAACCATGGGAGTCCGTGGGAACGAGCCGCGGTATCGCACCCACGGAACTCCCCAAGAGCCGACTGTCGCCGACCGCGCCAAGCCGCAAAAGCGAGAAAGAGCTCTTCCTCGAGCGCCTGACCAGCGCCTCCTCTATTTTTCTGTGCCTGGGCGAAGGAGCGGAGCGCAATGGCAACCGACCGTCGGCGTTAGTCCGGCTTTTAGCCGCCGGACGCCGCCACCGTAGTAGACCAGCCGTCGCGTAGTCGCTCGCGGAAACGAATGCCGTGGCTGCATTCGAAGCTGCTATATGGTTCAGTTTTCGGCTGTATTCGCGTTGTTTAAAGTATAATGAAAACTTGTAAACTGGAATAATGACGCACTTGTCGTTCTGGGCAACCAGCCCATTTCGAAGGCATGGGTCTTTCGCGGCTATTTGATCGAGACGCTCGCGCGTCGTCTGCGGAGAGCGCATGCCGCTGAGGCGGGCGGGTAATGCCCGTCTTATCTTCGTAGGGTAGATAAAAAGGCGGCTTGAGCAAGCGACCAAGGAAAAGGGGAAAAGAGAATTGTCGCTTCTACACAACACACGCACGGCGTGCAAGTTCAGATGGCTCGGCGGTTAGCTCGCGGCGCCGGGCCGTACATACGAGAGAAGGGATACATACGACCCGCTCCAGCTTTGGGAATACTCTGACCACGATACAAGGCTAACATTACCCCCCACTCCCTTTCATGCAAAAAAAGAAAAAAAAAGATAGAAAAAGCACGAGCCAGTTAACGCATGTGGCACGGTCTGTGTCTATGTTCACGCACTCGATCATTTACTTTGCGTCCCGTGCGTCTGAACTCACGTTTGTATAAATAAATAAATTAATTAAATATTTCCTTTCTGGGCGCTGCGATTGGTCTCGGAGGCACGTCAGTCACCCAGGGCTCTCGTTGATACCGTAGGAGAGTGATTTGAATTTGTTTATGAAATATGACTCCCACTGTTCGCGCTCCCGTGTGTTCTGGAAGCCGGATTGTAGAAGTATAACACTTAAGTGCTCGAAAGAGTGACCAGGTAGATTAATGTGATTGGAGAACGGCAAATTAGGGAGGCCTTTCACGTGTGCCCTGTGGTTGTTGAACCGTAAACGGAACGCGGTTTCTGTCTGTCCAATATATTCCTGATTGCAGACTTCACAGCGAATTTTGTATACCACGTTGGACGAGTCATAATTAGGGTCGTCTTTAATTTTATACTCAAAGTCCGAATAGGTGGCTTCGGCCGTATTTGTGGTCACCATGTGTTTGCACACCCTGCCGCGAGGTTTCCCGCACGGTCTACAACCATGATCCACGTACATTATAACTGACTCCAGGGGTGCCTGCCGCAATATTGAGCAAGGGTATATTCCATACCGCGCATTCAAAATCCTCCACGCTTGCGAGTATACGGGGTATCCAACCCGTCGTACCATCGTGTGGGCTCCGGCTCATGCAGGTCTTGAGGGAAATGAGACAGCCGACGCTGCCGCCCGCGCGCTTACTCACCGGGCATCGCCTCATCCGCAGCCAGCTCCGGAACCCGATTTCAATCCGGCCACCACCTTTAGGGAGATCACCTCTTTTTATCAATCTTCGCATGGCCCCTATCCCCCCGTTTGCAAAGGCCTCACCAAGGCGGAGGAGCGCTGGCTTCTGCGCCTTTAATTCGTCTTTAATTTTATATTCAAAGTCCGAATAGGTGGCTTCGGCCATATTTCTGGTCACCATGTATTTGCACACCCTGCAGCGAGGTTTCCCGCATGGTCTACAGCCCTGGTGGTGGTCGGATTTGTGTGTTTTCGGCCTGACCCGCAAGTCTCTCAGGTCTTTATTTCTTCGGTAAACGACCTTGGGCGGGGTTTAAAATACGGTAGAGAGTTGGCTACTTTGTTGGAGCATGTTGAAATGGCGGCTTAATTTAGAGTTTACCCGAGGGGCTGCGGCGGATTACGTGAGGATTAAATTTGCCCCTGACGTTCTATCTTTATTTCCGTCTTTTCCTTTAATTGTGACCCCTCGGACCAGAGAGCGAGCGCGCTCAATTGCATTGTCAATCATTTCTTCTGGGTACTTCTGGCGCAAGAATGCTGTTCTCAGTTCTGCGCTGTGTCCGCGTGGCTTTCATTTCAATTCATTTGTGCGCTTAAAAAGTGAAAGATGTGTTGTGCAAGTGTAGACCTGAACCATATGGTATGTGGTTGTACATCGAGTGACACTTACGCCTTGAATAAGGAACTGTGGGACAAAATGCTAAAGCGTGCTGCAGTAGAAGACCAACTTCGGGCTGTCCAGGAGGCCCAAGAGGCGGCGTAGAGCTTCGGGCTCTCCGTCCCGACGTGCGAGGTGCCCTCTACACCTGGCGCCCAGCCAGATGTCCTTCAGGACTCTTTATTTGGGCAATAAAGTTTTACCACCACCATGACATGGCATCAAATGCTGGTCAAAGGTGGGCGAAAACTTTCGGAGGGGGGGGGGGGGGGATAGGTTCAATACAAACGACCGCAAACAAAATCAAAAAGGAGACGTGCTTTTCGCCTTCTAGTCGTCTTATGCCAATGCATAATGGGCCGCCTGGCTGTTTTATAACATATCTGATGCAAATAAATTGTATGCTGTCCAATTGAAACAAAGACCCGAGCGCGAGAGCGGCAGTTCGCGTTCGCAGGGTTAGACGCATAGCTCTCAGGGCTATACACCTATGTGACATATCGGATGAGAATACGACGCCGTGGAAGCTCACTTGGTAAAAGCGCCGCACGCTTATTGCGAAAGTGTGGGTTACGACAGGGTTTCATTTCTGCGACATTTTAATTACGACAGAAAGTACCGTGTGCCATTCGTGTTGGCTGGTTGTAAACGGAACCGACGGAAATGGTGAAAAGTGGCGCGATCCAATAACTTTTTTCGTCGATCCTCGCCAGCTGCCGCAGCATGTATCGCCAGTGGGTTTTTTAAATGCGAAGCATTTCTTAGCGAATTTCTGCGACTTTGAGCGTATCTATCTATCTATCTATCTATCTATCTATCTATCTATCTATCTATCTATCTATCTATCTATCTATCTATCTATCTATCTATCTATCTATCTATCTATCTATCTATCTATCTATCTATCTATCTATCTATCTATCTATCTATCTATCTATCTATCTATCTATCTAGCCGGCTACGACTTTGTGCTCTCCTGGTCGCTTGGTTCATCGAATGTGCACGAAAATTGGTATGGCGCAACATGACTGTATGACGAACATAAATGACAAGTCATAACATGAATATCATGACACGCATGTCATTGACAGCATGATTTATACGCTACGCTCATGGTGCGCTGGCGGACGTTTCGCTAGTTTGATACACACCAAAATTGGTATCTTGCGACGTGACTGTGTGACGAACATAAATAACACGAGTTAACATGAAAATCATGACACGCATGTCATGTACAGCATGACTCACGTGCCACGCTCATGGGGCGCTGGCGGCGGCTTCGCTAGCTTGATCTACTCCGAAATTGGTATTGCGCGACGTGACTGTGTAACGAACATAAATAACACGAGTTAACATGAAAATCATGACACGCATGTCATGTACAGCATGACTTACGTGCCACGCTCATGGGGCGCTGGCGGCGGTTTCGCTAGATTTATATACACCAAAATTCGTATCTTGTGACGTGACTGTGTAACGAACATAAATAACACGAGTTAACATGGAAATCATGACACGCATGTCATGTACAGCATGACTTACGTGCCACGCTCATGGAGCGCTGGCGGCCATTTCACTAGCTTGCTCTACCCCGAAATTGGTATTGCGCGACGTGACTGTGTGGCGAACATAAAAACACGAGTTAACATGAAAATCATGACACGCATGTCACGTACAGCATGACTTACGTGCCACGCTCATGGGGCGCTGGCGGCCGTTTCGCTAGCTTGATCTATCCCGAAATTGGTATTGCGCGACGTGACTATGTGACGAACATAATGACACGAGTTAACATGAAAATAATGACACGCATGTCACGCACAGCATGACTTACGTGCCACGCTCATGGGGCGCTGGCGGCCGTTTCGCTAGCTTGATCTATCCCGAAATTGGTATTGCGCGACGTGACTATGTGACGAACATAATGACACGAGTTAACATGAAAATCATGACACGTATGTCATGTACAGCATGACTTACGTGCTACGCTCATGGGGCGCTGGCGGCCGTTTCTCTAGGTTGATCGACCCCGAAGTTGGTATTGCGCGACGTTACTATGTGACGAACATAAATAACAGGAGTTAACATGAAAACCATGACACGCATTTTCCGCAATGACATACAAGACGATGTATGCAGCTCTTTGCTGGCTGCTTCGTATTACATCGATTCCCACAATGCGTGGGATCTGCCGGCCTTTTTTTTTTTGCTTTTTTGCGGTCCGCCACTTAAAACTAATTTTACTGCGTGAGCAATGGACCATTGCCTTTTCTTTTGTGCTGACGCTTCTATCGCTAACGCGAAATAATATTAAAGAACGGCGACAATGCTGTGAACGAGAGTAAGAATGCAAGGCACCTTCATGCTCGTATCGTTGTTTGCCGCCGTTTTGAGGAGGAAGACACGGGGGAGGACTGTTACACGCCATCGGTTCTATTGCTAACGCAATAAAATGTTGTACGAGGGGAAAAAAAACTGATGAAATCTTGTGTGGAGCTTTCCACATAATACTTCGCAACAATAAGCTGTCCACTTAATTCTAGCACATCTTTCCTCATTCAGTAAATATAACAGCGGCTAAGCTCGGTAAGGGAGAAGATGTACAGTGTCGCGGCATCAGCGTCACAACGAGGTTTCTTTTGTCTGGTTATGCCGCTTTTGACACTTTTCCTGGAATGCAACGCCTTGCGGCCAAATGCATCAATGCTGATCCCAAATAAACGTGCTACTGAAGAAACAAACTTTCCCAAACAACCAATCTTCTAAGCTAAATATTATTTCGATGAGACGCAGAAATGAGAAATTATGCAATAATAACTATAGACACCAGTTTCTTGCACAGACATAAACAGCGTAAAAAAACCACATTGAGGACACTTAATATTCAGCTTTAAAGGAGCCGTGCAACACTTATGAGCACGGTCAGAAAACGCTGCCCATCGGTAGTAGAGGCTCCCGAGGACACGCGAGTCAAACATTATGGCTCAGCACACGGCCTGGAATTTACAATTAATTATCAAAGTCTGCCAAAAATCAGTCCCCGTTCCCACTACAAATGATGCGATATACCCAAATTACTGCGCCACATACCCAGAGTCACCGCCGTTGGCTGACTAGAGCATTGTAAGCTGCATAGTTACCAGTTACCGCCGCGGGATGCCGCCACGTGCCTGCGCGCGCGCTCGCGCACTCGAGATTGCACTGAAAGTAAGCCACGAGTTCGGAAAAAAAAAAAACAGAAAAGAAAGTTCCTGACGCGCGCTGACGAAGGCGTCATCTTTTTGAATCGCGTTAACCTATGTAGTATAGCTTGGCAGAAGGGTAAAATAACAACCAGTCATCATACAATGCTAATTGCGCAACGAGTGTGTGCTTTAATGCTTCCCACCCACTGCAAAGTGCTCGGCCATAATTCATGATCGTCATTAGCCGTATGCAGCATCAACAAAACGCACATAATACCTTACAGATGTGTAGCGGGTATCTACTTCAGAAAAATAGATTGCTCCCCCGTGTGAACACCGCTGAGGAAGTGAGAGCATCCTCCGCGCTTCCTATAGCATTCGCGACAAGCGGACTCTTTCTCTCCGCTGGCTGCCAGAAAAGCACACGCAAAAACAAATCTTATTTCTATACCTTTATCCCGGATTGACGCGGCTGGATACTTAAGTAGGTTGGCGTAGAACGTTACACTGCAAAAGTGGCAAACATCACAGTTCACGCGCCATCGGTTGTATTCTCTCGACCCATATCTATGACTGCGGCTACTACATCGTATTTCCTGGGAGGAAGATACAGTGTTGTGCCGTCTGCGTCCGGGTGTAGCATTCACCAACGCCTACTCATTTAGGATTGAGATGGCCTTCAAGCGGAGGGCAACGACTGTGCCGTCGTTGTAACTCTTGAGCACGTATTTTGTTACTGCCCGACATACGCAAACGAGAGGCTTCACGTCCGCACTGCTCTAAATCAACTGGGCGGAAGCGCTTTCGCTGTCGAGAAGATATTGGACCATGGGGCTACCCATCACAGTTGCGAAAGACAACGAAAGTGTTGTTGCGTTTTCTCAGGGATACCGGTCCCGACGTGGGAGTCGGCCGCTGCGCGCTAACGCGCGCCTTGCAGGGCCTCAATCAAGTTTTGCAACGAACCAACCAACGAACCGGACTGATTCGCCGTTTGTGATGTCAAACGCGGTACTGTTACGTCGGCTGAAATAGTGACTTTTCTCTCCTCCTGTATACCTCTTGTTCCCCCTCCCCCCTTCCCCAGTGCAGGGTAGCCTACCGGGCTAAGCCCTGGTTAACCCCCCTGCCTTTCTTCTGTTCCTATTCTCTCTCTCTTTCCGTTAATCAGATGCAAGACTAAGAACATTTTAATTTACGCGATGCCTGCGCCATTCGGCAGTTCATGGGAAACATACGAACCGTACTACGTGAGTATGCTTTATATATATATATATATATATATATATATATATATATATATATATATATATATTTAGGGTGTTTCAAGAAATGTGTCCCAATTTCTCAAAAATCGGAGAAATGTGATATTTGCTCGCTGCCGTCACAATTGTTTTTTTTTTTTTTTTGCAGCGGCAGGCGTCTTAAGATGAAAAATGATATACTTTGTTATAGTAATTAAATAATTAGGTTACTTAACTTTTAGCTAATAGAACTAGGTGGTTATGTCAAATGGGAAAACTGAAGTTCTTCCTGCCAAGAACCCATCGAAGCTTTGAGATAACAGGGGCCTCTAGCAATTATTGTGGCGTAACGAAATACAACCAAATTCAACGGCGAAACCGAAACCGAAGCACCGATGAGTGCAACAAGCAGACGACCGGAATGCCGTCACTGTTCAAAACAACGATTCCAGAGGTGTAGTTCTCCCGCGTTCGTTTATGTATGTGAGCCATGTGTGCTATCATTGCAAGCGCAGCCTGCAGACCCACATAGCGAAGTCAGTTGATGGCTGATATAACGAAGCTCACTCATTCTGCACGTATCAAAAGAATATGACACTTGAGCTCCTCCGCGTATCGGTTTCGCTTTCGCCGCTGAATCGGAGTGAATTTCATGACTTTGCAATTCCGAAAATCTGAAAGCTGCAACGGGTTCTTCGCATGAAGGGCTTCAATGTTTCCATTTTACATAACCGCCTAACTTCACTTTTTAAAATGTTAATTAAACTTTTTTAATTACGACATATATCTATCGAGAGACAGAGCAGTGGCAAGGAGGTTAATTGAAAACAAAACATCTGGTGTACTGCACCACACTTGGGGAAGGTGAAAGAGAGATGTTAACCCCTTCAAACGCCACCTACGAAGAACTGTCTGCAAATGCGTCAAATCGATACAATGTTATTTCAAGGCACTCGATAATATATTGCAAGAAAAATATTGTCACAATACATCCATTTATGTGTGCCATAGCAATCGTTCCGAATTACCTTGTAATTAAATATATATTTATTGTAAAGCCATTCATGCTCTGTTTTTTGCATAAATAGGATGAAATCTCAGGCTGGAAATACAGTGCAAACTCGTTTTTGGTTGTGTACATGTTTAACGAAGAAAAATCATACGCTCTGACGTGGGTTATGGGGAAGCGGCACGTCGAACGACTTGTCAAACTGAGGCAAAACTGCGATTCGTCCTTGTTGGAACATATTCATCTTGAAATAATTGCGCAGGCACACGGGGACACGGAAGAGACACACGTGCGGGTGCAATCTAACAACTGGTTTATTTTTGAGAAACGTTTTTGGAACCGCAAAACGGTTTTTGGAACCGAACATCAAGAGAAATAATGGAGGCCTATCACAATGACAGGCTGAAAGACAGGTGTGTCATGAGAAGGAAATTTCGCTCTCGTCTGCTGTTCAATCAGCATGTGATAAGATGCACGATGTGCGTATTTCAAATGAATTTTTGTGATCAGAGTGCGCAGTTCTGAGGGTTGTTAAGTGAACGTTTTTCAAAAATAAACCAGTTGTTAGACTGCGCCCGTGTGTGCGTCTCTTCTGTGTCCCCGTGTGCCTGCGCAAATATTTCAAGATGACTCGTCAAATATGGCAGTGCCTTCAGCAAAGTGATCGCATGCAGCAGTACGCTGCAAAACGGAGTTGAATGAAGACAAATTTATTATGCAGGAGGTTCAATTCACCGAAAGCTCTTTCTTAGCCCCTAGTCGATACAAAAATAGCAAAAAGAAGTGGTGTACACAATTGTGTACTACATAGCGTCTCAAAGGTTTAAGAAGAGAGGAGATTAGATTCAGGCGTCCAATAAATAAATAAGTAAGTAAAAGGTGAGGAACGGGCGAATCATAATCTCTGGAGTGGTTCAAGCAAACCATATAGGATATTTTAACACCACTGCACCTGACAGTGCCATGTGAACACCTCGGCTTTACACATGCGAAGTGCGTAACTCTTGTACATTTTTTTTTGCAGAGGTGGTTTACGCGTACGGCTTCAATGCAATGTCATATACGCTATGTGAAATAAGTAAAACAGCCTGAAAGCGATAAAGCGAGCATCTGAAGAAAGAGTCGTTATCGTTCCATAGGAGATCACAGTGTTCACTAATAATATGTAGGCAAATAGGTCGACTAAGTGTTGGCGCGTATTGATCGTTTGCGCCAAATGATGCGTCACATGTACGTATTACACAGTCGTGTATATTTTTAGCCTTTCAAATCCAACAAAAGGGCTGAACAATATCGCGATGCAAGAGTATCGCGATAGTGTCTTCGAGATACGTTTGAGTATTTGTATTCCTCTATCGAGATAGATTTAAACTGTATTTGTGTCGCAGTAGCGAAATACTTTTACGATGTATCGATTATATAGCGATACTCTGCAAGACACGAGTATCTCGTTGCCTTTTTTTTTGTTTTTCTATCGGAACTGAGCCGACCTGTATCTGAGGGTGAAAGAAAGATTTTTTTGGGGCCGAAGCCAGGCAAAGGCGCGCCGCCGGTCGGACGCTCAGGCAGCACGGCAAAGCGTTGGATGGCCTATGGGGTAAAGCTCCCGATGCCACTGACGGGAGAAATCGCGGCGGCAGTCCTCTGCCGACGAAAGACGCTGTTTCTCATGGCCGGTGCAGCACCCGCAGTTCTTTTTAGGGGCGGCCAGCCATTCCTTGATTACATGTTTGACTTGAAAATTTCAACGCGCTGTTACGTCTTTCGCAATATTATGCTGCAGCTAATAAATGTATCAGCGGAGCGGCAGGATGACCGAAGAAAAAAAAAAGTATTCCTGTATCTGTATTCTTGTTTGTGTACCCCTGTATGTGCATTACGGGATACTTCTTTGCCCGCAAAAATGTTGCAGAAAAGAAAAACAAAGACAGAAGTCCTTCCCCTGCCGAGAAAATAGGGGCAAGCGAAGCGTGGCATGTGCGCGCCTGACATACTACTTTTCTTTCTTTCTTTCTTTCTTTCTTTCTTTCTTTCTTTCTTTCTTTCTTTCTTTCTTTCTTTCTTTCTTTCTTTCTTTCTTTCTTTCTTTCTTTCTTTCTTTCTTTCTTTCTTTCTTTCTTTCTTTCTCCTCCCTTTCTCTTTTTCTTCGCTTTGTTTTTCTTCCTTCCTTCCTTCGTTCCTTTCTTTCTTTCTTTCTATCGCATTGCGCGAGCTCTCTCCCAACTTTCGGCAGATCCCACGCAATGTGGGAATCAATTTCACGCGAAGCAAGCAGCAAGAAGCAGCCCAGGTAGGTAGGCAAACAACTTTTTTGATTCATAAAAGAAGCATGTGAGGGGGAGGGGAGGCCGTGGGCAGGGGCGTAGCCAGAAATTTTTTTCGGGGGGGGTTCAACCATACTTTATGTACGTTCGTGCGTGCGTTTGTATGTGTGCGTGTATATATACGCAAGCAAAATTGAAAAATTTCGGGGGGGGGTTGAACCGCCCCCCCCCCCTTGGCTACGCCCTTGGCCGTGGGGTCACGTGGAAGCAGGATGACGATGGGCCCTCGGGCCGCTCTATATGGCCGGACAATTCTTCGCTTCAGCGACCCCACTGGCCCAGCACAATGTCCGGAGCTGTAGCTCCGGTTGCGAGTTGCCATGCCGAATTTTTTTCGCTTTGAGTCAAGCGTGGTAGAATCAATTTCATGCGAAACAGCTGACTGCTTTGCATGAAAATGATTTCCACAGTGTGTGGGACCTCCCGGCCTTTTTCTGCGCTTACCTCTTTCCTCCTATCGCGATATTTTTTAAATGCGAAGCATTTCTTAGCGAACCTCTGGCACTTTGAGCGTTTCTATCTACGTATCTATCTATCTATCTATCTATCTAGCCGCCTACGTCTGGGTGCTCTCATGATCGCCTCCTTAACTTGGTGTAGACCAAAATTTGCATGGGAGGGTAAGAGGATTTGACGAATATGATTGCCTGGTCATGACATGAATAACTTTAAAATCTTGTCGCGTACGCCGTCAAACCCTTTCCACTAGACACCTGTGGCACATACCCGTCTACCACGGGCCGCGGTGTACGGGTATGCGCCACAGGTGATTGACAGTTTATATCTACCCAGGAACGGCGAGAACAGAAATTGGTAACTTGAATTCTAGAGCGCTAAGGAAAACCAACATCGGAAGCGCTGACTTGCCGAATGGAGAGAATGAAAATTAGGATCCCAGCAGGAATCGAACCCAAGCATTCTGCGTGGCAATCAGGTATTCAACCACTGAGCCACGCCAGGTCTATAAAGTGGTTTGGAAAAACAGCCTACGCAGGCGTAATATCGGTGCAACGTCAATTGTGGTTGTGGTTCTGGGTATCTAATTTTACAAGAAAGCAATAAACACTACATGATGCTCCTACGATGTGTACCCCTACGATACAGGCGTTTAACGTCTGTAGTTCCAGTGTTGGCTCCGCTTTTATAGCAGTCTAATAAACATTACGTTACTATTCCTATGATTCAGCAAGCTATATTGAAGCATTGCTCGACCCTGGAGGAATACATTAACGAAAGTTACATATGATATCGACATCACCGCAACGTAAAGTGCACTTCGTCCACCAGAACGGCACAGTGTCCTCTTCATTCCTTACGAGGCTGGGCGATGGCCTCATGCTGACCGAGGATGATGCCAGATTGATTGACAGCCGCTTTGTAGACTACGCTACGTAGGCCACATACGCCCAGATAGTCTACGAATACGACAAACACCATCCACTCTTGTTGGTCTACGTAGCACTATCCTGGCCTACCAGCCTCGACGGCCTATACCTCACCAACGCGAAGGGTGGCTCCAGGTTCCGACATGTTGCCGGCTCGGTCGACAGACAATTTGTTGACGAAATGACCGAGGCATCCACGAATTCCAACAGCTCTACTATACCACATACTTCTCTACACATGGACCCCTCGTCACCACGATCACGACCGGATCCTATAACAAGTCATAACCAGCTGCTGGTGCTCACTGATCACGGTTATGATGCCCTTGTTCAAGAACTGTGAAGAACTTCTTGCACACATGCACACGGGTTGGTGAAACGTGCGTGCGTTCTCGGGACACGTATAAGCACTACACGTCAGCTTACCGCTTCTGGTGTTGGCAATACCCACGTTGCCATTGACAGCGTTACCCAACCGTAAACAACTGGTTATATAACACATGTGCGGCTCTTCAACATATATATGTGTGCGTTAAAATTTATACAAATCTTTAGCGTCATTTTGTAACGTGTCGCTCATTAAAAAAAAAAGTTACGCCACAGTCAGCTACCCGCCGCATGCTTCGCATAACATCGACTCCCACGGTACGTGGGATCTGCCGGATTTTTTTTTCAGGAAGATTGCAGTTTAAGGCCAGAATCGTTCGAGGCTTGGCTCTAGGAAATGCAATGCAATGTCAAGAAAAGAAAGTCAGGCAGCAGGCACGTAGGCAAGGGGGCGGCCCGGGCCCCCCCCCCGAAATTCGTCCGGCCTTCTATATTCCCGGGCAACGTTTGTTTTATTTTTTCAATGGAAAGACTTTCTTTCGAACAATTAGGCCTTGGGCCCCCCGCCCCCCGAAAAAAAATCCTGGCTACGTGCCTGTCAGGCAGAATAAATTAATGTGGTCGTCTGTATGTATATCAGAGCATACCCACTCCGACACATAGTATCCGACGATGGCGCAGCCAGAAATTTCTTTCGGGAATAATGGGAGGGGGGTGTCCAACCCCCCCCCACCACCCCTCACCATGACGTTAATTTCCACATGCATGGTATTCTAACAATGAACAAAAAATCACAGCATATCCACGGGGTGAATGATGATGAGTGGGGCGAAGCTACGGAGGGAATCATCTGTAAACCGTGAAACTCTTCCGTGAAATGCGCCCAGTACATAATATAAAGAGTGTGAAACATCGTGTATATATTAAACATCAAACTTTTATTGTACTGTTGGTTTACGTGGTCCCTTCATTATCACTTGTGATCGGTGAAATGCAAGGAAGAAGTCCGCTCCCGAGCGAAAGAGCGCCAAGAGCGATCGCATTCCCCGCTCGCCCTGTGCGAATTAAACGCAAGGCTAGAGGGAAGACAGGACGCGCGTTCCACGACGCGAGGTCGGTAGCATGCCCAACGAAAGCCAACGGAACGCGATCGTGCAAGTGCTCCGGCTTCGCATCGCCTCATGGTTCCATTTAGCGTCCCAAAACCAAATATATTGCTCAAGGTGTGCCTTGCGTTTTTCGTAGAAATAATTTCTTTATCATGTACATTAAGACGAAAAGTTGAAAGCTCACTAGAGTGTATCGCCCGCAAAGTATGTCTTTTAGTGTGATTTAACTCTCGTACCGCAGGGTCCTCGCGCCGTTGCCGGTCCACCTCGCCCGTTGACGATCGGGCGAGGTGGCTACATACAACTACTACTACTACACTTTAAGAAAAACATCTGGCGTTCTTTCGTTCTGCTTTTACAAAACATCTGGCGTCTTTCGTTGGTTTATTTCATCAATCAACGGCGTTTTGGACAAAATTTTTATTGTTTAATCACGCACAGGAGAAATCTCACCAGGCACTACCTTGGAGGTAAACAATGACTGCTAATGGGAATGAGAGACAGAAGAAGTCGGCTTTTAGCTAACACTTACACTTCTACTTCTACTAACGTTTCCTACTGGAACATGCCAATGGCTGCTAATGGGGAATGAGAGACAGAAGAATTCGGCTTTTAGTTAACGCGCACGCTGCGAATTTTTTATTGTTCAACAACGCACAGGAGAAATCTCCCACCGGCACCACCTTGGAAGTCAAAGCGTAAGACTTGTTACGCACTACTACGATGACGACGACTACGAGGGACGAACGGGTGCCGCCTTAAGGAGCTTCGCCCCTAAAAAATATGCCTTAGCACATGCACGTTCGTGCCTGCGTTTGCATGTGTGCGTGTATATATACACATGCAAAATTGCAAAATGGGGGGGGGGGGGTGTCTGAAACGTCCAACTACCGCCCCCTTTTTACGCCCGTCTTATACGACACGCGACATCGAAATTCTCATTTTCGATGTCTTTTTACCATGATATAGTCTACACTTCCCAACATTAGCAATTGTTTAACAATCATTAGCCATAGTTACAGTTTAACAATCATTAGCCATAGTTAACCAGCATTAGCAAACAATATCCAACATTAGTTAGCACTAAGGTTAATCGCATTGAAAAGTGATAAAACAATTGACATTGATATGGATGCTCGAAGAGCAATAGTGCCATGCCCTGTCGAACAGAATTGTGAGAGAAAAGAAAGTCCTTGAATATCGATTGAGGAGAAAAATTAAATTTTAAAAGTTTAGGAGAGCCCGTCGGCCGACAACACTGATTACTTAATTTGACACGTGTACACCGTGTGCGCGTGTAAATAATGAAAAATGAGAACAGTACTTCATGGATGCATATGGTGCGGTGTGCAGCTCCCATTGCGCTAAAGGTCACAGCATCGTGAGTCATTTCGAACACAAATGTACGCACGCGTTCAGTTTTGTGCAGTGTGTCGGAACGGAACGAAAACCAAAACGAAAAACGAAAAAAAGCGATATTTTTGACCGGGACGAAAACATAACTGAAACGTTATCAATTATTTCCTTCCGGAGTGAAAACGAAATATTTTTTATCGGTTTTCGGTTCAAGGGAAGAGTTGGGAATCAGGAACAACCGTCGTCATGCAACATGAGCATAAGCGCATATCTCAGGCAGGGATTAGAAAGAAAATATTATGAGCCAGCACATGGCAAGAAAATGTGCAATACAGGACATAAAAACAGGGAAAAGATGCCCAACACTGGCCGGCCTACGTTTCGATAGGGGCATCCATCTTTGTCAGAGGCGCTTCGTCATTTTTGGCCGTTAGTAATATAGGGTTTGGTTGTAGACGTCACTGTATAGAAAGAAAAGAAAAAACCTCTCGCGTCAACCTACGCTAACATTTTCATTAGGAGAAACCGATTACCTACATTGCTACACAGAAAAACAACACATACCTGCCGCACAAAGACGACCTATTTATAATATCAGGACACGGGGGACACCCTAGCAGCCGCTACCGTAGGCGACGCCCGGGTCAGGTCGGGAACATGGGTGTTCCGCCAGTTCTTGGGCCCTCTGGACTGCCTTGAATTGCCTCTTCAAAGTCGGCCTCACTGGCGAGTGGCCCCGAAAGCCGTTTCAAGGACCTGCTCTACTTCCGCCAGGGAGCCTCCCGGGCACGAGATGGTGATGTCCGCGTAAAGAGCATGGTTTATGTTAGGGATGTCGCGGAGTTTGTCGGACAGTCCCTTCATTACTATGTTGAAAAGGAGTGGAGAAATGACTGCCCCTTGTGGGGTCCCGTTGGGACCTAATGTGTATGTGTCGTATGTAAGTTGCGATACTGGTAGTTGGGCTTTTCTCTCTTGCAGGAAAGAACGCACGTATGCCTGGAATCTTTTACCGAGGCCGAGACTGGCAATGGATTCCAGTATGAAGCGTTGGCAGGCGGTGTCGAATGCTTTGGTGAGGTCTTGGGCGAGGATGCCGCGGGCATCTCTCGTTTTTGAGTCGAACATCTGCTTCTTTAGTAGTAACATGACGTCTTGTGTTAAGAGGTGTGGTCGGAACCCTAGTGGGGTTGGCTAAGCCCGTGAATGTTAGCGAGCTTGCGGCATGGTTGGCATTCCGGAAGGCAAAATATGGAGAAAGAGTCCACCCACTGAAAAAAATCCCGTATCCACGGAATCCGTGTAACTTGCTGCGTTC
Source organism: Rhipicephalus sanguineus (assembly GCF_013339695.2). Taxonomy (NCBI): domain Eukaryota; kingdom Metazoa; phylum Arthropoda; class Arachnida; order Ixodida; family Ixodidae; genus Rhipicephalus; species Rhipicephalus sanguineus. Next base: position 104,301,490 of record NC_051181.1, read on the forward strand.
GTTGGTGTGATATTTACGGTGGTTTGAGGTGAAAAACCTCGCACAGTCATTGAAGATAGCGGAAGCCGATGTATTCAAGTCCGCACTTGTCAACTTCTTCTTCTTCTTCCAGTTCTGCATAAATATCTGGACTAATTATGTATGTGCAAAACGAGGCATTAAAGACAATGTTGTCCGAAATTAAAGCCCTTGTGATTCGCAATTCACGTATGACGAAAAAGAAATACTATGTTTTTATTGTTACTTCGCTTCGAAATATCTCGCATGCAAATAAAAACCGTTAAGAAGCGTTACGGAACCTTTTGTTTTTCGTTCCGGAACAGAAACGGAACGGAACTTTTTTCAGTTGAACGAAACTAAAATCAGAACGAAAAACATTTCGTTCCGACACCATGGTTTGTAAATTAATAAATTGCTTTGTCGAAGTAGACAGTGAACTGAGAGGCTGCATAAAGGCGACCCAGGCTTCCTTCAATTTGTTTTTTCGAACCGCACTGAAATATCCTAGAAAGATACTGCAAACCTACCTCACATGCCAGCACGTATAAGGGACAGATATTTTTAAGGTGTTGATACAGACTCAACATTTGTTGTTAGTACATATACCGACAAGAGTTACCGATATCAATTTCGCAATTTTAACGCTGGAATGTTTGTGAGACATAGTTATAGGGACTTGTTCTGTTAGCTAAGTGGAAATTTTATTTCACGGTGAAAGTTTTTGCGTTCCACTTCAACAAGCCGGGTCACGTTAATTTCTACATGGTATTCTAACAATAAAAAAAAGATGTCTTGGCACAAAAAACTCACAGGGTCCCTTAGGCACCTACCTAAGGCGACTGGAAGGCGAAAGTCATCATCTTTTTCTTCTCTGTCGATGTATTGTTCCTGCGGTGCCACCCTTCGAAAGCTTTCCGCACCTAAAGTGGTTTTGCATTGCCTCCAGGATCGGAGGCACCTCAATTGCTTTTGCACTGCCTCCGTGATGGCCCCACTGTTGACCAAGCTAACATGCATCTGATGACGTCATCGTGTGACGTCAAGCCACGTGACTGCGGCGTCAAATTTTGGCGATCTGTGACGTCATCACGTGATGATTTTTTTGCATCACTCGTGTGGACGCCGACGGGGGCACTCTGGGATAGATCCACAGGGATGTTTTCTTCGCGGATTGAGGAATTCATCAGACAGTCTAAAAGATTATCTAGCTAAATTCTGCCTGCTTTAAATATTCCATTACCAATATTTCGTACATCAATTCATTATATTAGTAATTTATAGCTCCTACGAATGACACACTAAAGAAAATATTGGAAAAATTCACCCCCTACTCGGCCAATGCCCTGCATTGTGTACAAGCCATGCTCCGACGCAAACAATAACAAGCCGACGCGGGACGCCGGTCAGTTTTCGTGTTAATGGATGCATCAAAGTTTTTAGCCTTCAATAACGAGAGCAGAAAGAAGGCATGGTCCAATGGCAGCGACGAGGTGTTAGTGGCGACACGATATGACCTCTTGCCCAAACCTATTCGAACAGCTTTGTTCCGAACCAAGAACTATACTGTGTCGGTGCAGGCAGGGTTCAGATTTCGGCAAGTACCATTAGTGTGGTTTCTGGTTCTTGTTACAGCTTAAATAACGGTTTTCACATGGTTTTCGGTCCACGTTCAATTCGTATTCGTGTCTCACACCTATGTTCACGCATCTTTGTTTCAAATAATATGCGCATGAGTTATTCTAGTAAAAAACGCGTAGTGACACAATAGGCATTTATTTTCTCCATTACACATATATGTATACATAAAAGCTTTGCGCTAAAAATAAAGATAACAATTTAATAACAAAAACTCAGGCGCTTTCACGATATTAGAAACCTATACGCCGCGAAGGCAGGGCCGTTCACTTTCCATCCTGCGCCATAGCTTGACCCCAGCTGTCCGAAGTTCGCTGCCTGCAGGCCTCTGCATATACCACAAAGTGCTCGCATATACCACAAAGTACCGCAAAGTGCATATACCACAAAGTACCTTCGCATGCAGACTGGTCCTCGGCCTTCGATCCTTCCGGAACGCTGAGCGCGGACGTCGCCATGGTGACCTGGCCACGTCGGCGTTCCTGGCCGTCAAATCACGCTGGAGGACCACGACTCGCTGCAGCCGGGCGTTGCGCGTTGTAGGCGCCGCCGGTTCAATCAGGTGACTCGGCCTTGGTCGTAGGCTGCTTCGTTGCTTCGGCCCCGTTTCGAGCACAAGGTTGTCAACGCCCGTGCTCCACCGAGTTGGACTGGCGAGTGGCTCGAAGGCGGGGTGGGGACACGGCCACCGGCGTCGCGCTCGCGAGCGCAGACACCCCGTGCAGCGTCAAGCCCGGAAGGGGAAGCGCTGCCACAGTGGCTGCCCGTCCTCCACCGAGTTGGACTGGCGAGTGGCTCGAAGGCGGGGTGGGGACACGGCCACCGGCGTCGCTCGCGAGCGCAGACACCCCGTGCAGCGTCAAGCCCGGAATGGGAAGCACTGCCACAGTGGCTGCCCGTCCTCAGCGAGCGATTTTCCGCGACCAAAACTTGCGGCCTCCGACGGCAGCAACGCCGTCCGCGTCAGACTCGACGTGCTGACTTCGTAGCTTGTGAGCGTCAAGCTCGTCGCGACGTAGAAGAGTTGTCCGAGAACGCGACAACGCTCGCGAACTCTGCAAGGGGTCCCGATGGAAACCGGAGCTCGCGGCGAACATGACACGTCGCCGATTCAGGATGTGAACTAACGCGCGGAGCTCGTTCGAAACCTTGATGCTGATGGCAATAACGGATGGATGGATGGATGCTATGAGCGTCCTCTTTACAACGGGGCGGTGACATGTCTGCCACCAGGCTCGAAGAAAAAAAAAGAAAAAAAAGCGTCCTTGTTTCATGTTGGCCTAATATCTTATCTACATTGGTTAAATCTATGTTATTATACCAACAAATATAAATTCACGGTCCATCTCTCTGCCTCTTATAAGGCAGAATGACCTTATTCTCCCCCATTATATATTTTTGTACTTTATCTCTACTTTTCTGCCACCAATACTCTGACAGTCTCTCACTTATTTCTATCGCGGACGTGTTCAGCTTTCCATTGTTGTCCCTAAAACCCAAGGCTTCATGTAGACTCGTGCCCACACGTATACCTAAGTGAATATCGCCACATTCATTCAGTACATGTTCCATCGTTTCCTTAGTTCCCCCGCAGCATGTACATTGTTCTTCTTCGTTACTGAATCTCGCTTTATAACTACGCGTTATAAGGCAGCCCGACCTTGCTTCAAACAGTAAAGCGCTTCCCCTTGAATTATCATAAATCCTTTCCCTCCTTATTTCGTTTTTTTCCCTTTCGGTAGTTACTCAGAGCCGGCTTCTTTTCCATCGCTGCCATCCAATAAGTCCTCTACGCCTCTCTGAACTTCCGCTTAATGCTCCTTGTTGCCATATAGCCCGCACTGCTAGCCGTATATTTACTGGTGAGCCTCCTAGTTATTTTTTTTCAACTCCGTGTCAACGCTTTTTCTATACAAATACCTAAAACCTTCTCTGCCCATCTACTCTTCTTCATTTTCCTCAGCCTCTCTTCAAACCTCTCTTCGAATAACCTATAGTGTACTAGAATAATTCTAGTACACTATAGAATAACCGTAAGGAATAGAAGCGCCACCTACCTCCTCAAGCGTATTGGCGAAGTATCTGGCGGAAGTAAATAAAATTTCCAGCAATTGTACGAAACGCTAAAACTCAATTCGTCGATTATTATTATTACTATTATTATTATTATTGTTATGAAACCGTTTGAATTACCCTTTTCAAAATAAAAAGTAGACGCCGGGGCAAATGCAGGATTGCATTGGCTTAAGCGCAATCGTGCTGCGACTACTTCTTTCTGAATAATAATTAAGCCACGGGTTTCCGACCTACTCTGCGGCAAGGTCGGAGCCTTATAACACTTGAGTGACCTTTCTGAAACAAAAGTTTCGCTTTGCATAATGTGGCAAAATAATCTTACTTTGACAACGATGTTGCTTTTATTTACGGCTCTCGCATGAAAAAAAAAAGATAGTTATCGCAGAAGTTAGACATTTAATTTCGGAGTTCTACATTGCCTGCGGCTGTAGCCTTCGCATCTTCTCCGCGATAACATGCCCTATACGCTACTCTTGGGGCTGTCTCAGATGTATTCTGTTGCTATTAAGTTCCTCGTTGTTATGCCTCAGCACAAAGGCCACAATGTCGCCGCCTTTCCAACGAAGAGGGATTCTGGAAAACGGCGTCTTCGCCCAGCCGGCCCCGTCAACTGACGCCAATCGTCATTCGTCCTCGCTGCCCAGCGACTGAGAGCAGCATTCCTGAGGGCGATGGAAGAGACAGACAATGGCGCTACCATCTTCTACAACTAGCGGAGGGCCAACATCTGCAACTGGCGGAGGGTCATCATCTGCAACTGGCGGAGGGTCATCATCTGCAACTGGCAGAGGGCCATCTTCTGCAACTAGCGGAGGGCAACATCTGCAACTGGCGTAGGACCATCAAGACAATGGACGGCTACCCGATTTAAGGCGGTGCCGCTCCGTGTTTAGGGAGTCGCCCCAGCCGACTAGGTCAAGCTGGCAGGCTTGTTGTCTGAGATCGAAAGCGTGTAAATATACTGTACATAAAGTCATTTCTCATTCATCATCTGGTCTTCATGACGGCTCCTGGCACGACATCCACTCAAGGTCCCTACGGCTACGCTACCCGAGTCGCAACGGTGACAGCAATGGGATACCGAGGCCCGTATCCTCACCTGGGCACTAGAACCGCGACCACAGTCGCAACATCGTGGCCTCGAGGACTTTCGACACGCGTGGCGCGCTAGTGCAATATCTCGGAGGCTGTGATGTTACTTGTTTGTCGAGCCGCTGATGGCTTCTGGGAAAGTACTTGGTCTTCAATTATTCAAGAAAGAAAAACATTTATTTTTCCATCACTTTCACATGCACATAAAAACTTTACGCTAACAATAGGCATCAAAATGAAATAACAAAACCGCGTATTATTTCGCGATATGAGCATTCTGTACGCCCGGGACGCAGCGCCGGTCTCGCTCCTTTCTGCGCCGGAGCTTCATCTCGGCTGCCCGGAGTGCGCTGGCCGCGGGCCTCTGCATATACCACAAAGTACTTCAAGAACGTCTGAAGTACATCGACGAGCTGGCCCAATGCTCGGTCACCATGGCTGCTTCTGTACGAGTTTACCTCCAGAACAACCTGCAAAATATATTTTAAAAGATAAACGCGCGATATTCAGGGATATAAAAAGTTGTGCGGCAGCACTTGCAAAACAAAAAGTGTAGAACTCTTCAGCTTAGCTAGCAAGAGTAGAACGCGATAGCGCGGCCCGTTCGCATCGCCTTCTCAACCGATAGCCTCGCTTCACTTCTCGATGAACACCTCAACCATGGCGCAAGGAAAGGAACGTCCGTGCGACCAACAGTGGCCGTTTAAAACTATGCTACGATGCCTAATGCAAGTGCAGCTGCGAAGTGCCCACTACGCCATGATTCTTCCTTTTGCGAATCGGCGAAGGGCCCACTACGCGTCCGTAAGGAAACACACGAACCTGCGCAGCTGCTCACTTTACGAATGGTTTTGATGCTTATGACAATCAAGTATGTCTGAGTGTTCTTAAATGGTTGGGCCTTTGAACCCCTCACTCGTTGTGCAATTCTCATGTCGTGACGCCTGACTGACGCGATTCACGCTTGTGTCACGCAACATTACATGCATTACGGACACTCCTTGCATATATATATATATATATATATATATATATATATATATATATATATATATTTGGGGGGGGGGAGAGATGTTCCAAGCAACGGCGAGGATCCGTGCTGGAACACCGGCTTGCCACGCTGAAGGCCTGGGTTCTTTTACCACTCGAACCAGAGTTTTTTTTTTTTGTAGCATTTATTTATTTACATATATCTCAAATAATATTAATATCTGGGGTTTAACGTCCCAAAACCACGATATGATTATGAGAGACGCCCTAGTGGAGGGCTCCGGAAATTTCGACCACCTGGGGTTGTTTAACGTGCACCTAAATCTAAGTACACGGGCCTCAAACATTTTCGCCTCCATCGAAAATGCAGCCGCCGCGGCCGGGATTCGATCCCGCGACCTTCGGGTCAGCAGCCAAGCGCCATAGCCACTAGACCACCGTAGCGGATATATCAAATGTTTCCTCACGGACAACGTAGATTTTTGGCTCGCAACCAACGACGCCGAAGCCGACACCGTAATTTCTGTGAAAGGAGCTCTTTGACTGCTATCGCTTTCACGTGTTTAAACTGATAAGCTGATATCGCAACGGCTGTTTTCTTCAAACATTTGCCGGACTTACGGAGAGGTCATGCAGCGACGCTACCTTCAGGTCGAAATTTATCAACGGAGGGTGACGCTTTTGGCGACAAATCACGAATGCTTTGCGCAGCTGCACTGCAAAGACAATATAAATGGCGGACGACATCCTGTGCCATTTAGAAGCAAATCTAAAATGCAAGGCGCGTAGAAAAGGGTGCAATAAGATGGCAGCATGGGCCAGTTGGTATCAGTTCATACTTCAGTTTAACAGCGCACCTAAACAAAACAAACGGATTGAAAGGCGAAGAATGACACACACACAGAGCTTGTGTCTTCCTTCACCTTTTAATCCAGTTGTCTTGTTGCAGTGCGCTCTTACACAAAAGTAGGAGAGGGTCTTGCTGAGAAAATATCAGAATTTTATTCACCTTTCAACTAGCATGCGGAAACAACAAAACACCTATTCAGCACAGCAAAAGAAGAAAAAAAAAGATACCGCTTTTTTATCTTATACTGCACTCAATTTTCTGCGTTTATGGGTCCATGTTTGAGCTAATGCTAAAACGTCGCTACATTGATTCGAGTTATATTTCGAGAAGCCGCAGACGATGTCAAATAAGTTCGCAGTTATTAACTGTCTCCGTTGTGCTGTGTAGCGCCACGTCGTTCTCGGTTGTGAAAATTTATAGGGCTGCCTGATGCATGCGACGCTCGTGCAGGATCAACGTACTTTACTTGCACACCTTCCTTTATTGCCTCTAAAATGCGGTCAACCAGTATAGGAGCCAAACACAATGAAAAGAACCAGTCGTACCGAAATGGCCCTTACAGCGCGACGCAGCCCAAAACGCGCCAGGAACGCAAGGTGCTCAGAAAAGCGATGCGTGCGAAGAGAGGACTCGTGACATATGAGGCGGCTTAAGAACGCACCACAGTAAATCATGCATTGCGTGGGCACAGCCGAAATTACCAGTACACACCGCAAGTGCTATCTAGGTTCCAGCCAGGAACAAGGTTTCATGCAGCACACACAAAGATCACGCTAGAACGCTACCACTGATGGCATTCCAGCGCGGTTTTGTTGTGTCACGGCTTGTGCCTCAGGTGGCGAGTTGTGTGTACAGTGAGTGAACGGAAACCTCTCGGTATGCTGCTTATAAGTGAACCGTAACGAGTTGAGGTAAGGACCGCTATCACAAACCACAGAGTGTGGAACAAGGAAACCACATACAGATACAACACCACCAACAAAGTTCTCCAAGTTAATGCACGAAAAAAAAAAGGCTACACTTAACCTTTCCCCTGCCTCGTTTAGTGTTCTAGGATGTGCCAGGTACTAGATAAACGTGGGTGGCTTCACGCAGTAAAAATAAAAACTAAAAAAGGACCACCGCAAAAGACATGCTCAGGTAACAGTAGAAAGGCAGATATTCACTTTAACTGGAATGTAGAAATAATTCGTACAGGCAAGCTTTGCATTACGTGAAACTGTGTGCAGATAAATGACTTCTCGAATGTTTGGACGAAGAGGTGCTTGTACGCCTTACAGTCTGAAATCTTCGTGGATTTCACCGTTTAAAAAAGTTACAAGCACCGTCTTTCAGCAGCACCGATTTGCACAAAACGCTCCAACGGGATGACTCAAAATGACCATATATATCTAAATTTAGGTGCCGAGATATTTGCTAACACTTTATACAGTTTATTGAATGGGAGCACATACTCTACAGCGGGGCGCTTACATAAAAGTGATAATTGTAAATAAGACTATATTATCGACGAGATTATACAGATCCACGGCATCGATTATGGTGCTCAATAAATGGTGACGTAGAAACCCTGTGCGTCGCACACATGTAGTGAGACCGATCAGGCATACAAAGTGAGACTTCACGGCCCTGAAATACAGCGCACTACATATATGTCACCATGAAATCTTACAAGTTAAACTCCAACGTTTATACACGTACCTTCACTGCAAGCCCGTCCTCGGTGTCCGATCACTTGAGGACGCTGAGCCCGAGCGTGGCTATGATGTCGAGGTCTCGCAGGTATCCCGCACGCCTGGCCGTCACAACCCGCTGAATGACTGCGACTCGCTGCAGAGCGGCAACACGCGCCAGGATGCTCCTCATTGTCCTGACGCCGGCTGCCTCAACAAATGAAGCTGCGAGATCACCCTAGCGCCAGCGTTCGTAGTCGTCGGCTGCGCAGAGTGCAGTGCGGACAACTTACAACGCGGTTGTTGAGAGCAGATTGTCCACAAGTTCTGCGCTCCTCGACGCCTGCGTTCCACAGATCTACGGGGTGCACGTAGATGGGATGGGGACACAGCCACCGGCATCTTGCCCACATGCTCGTGAAACGCAATGGAAACGCCGGAGGACAGGCAAGCCGCTGCCCTGGCTCAGCCGAACCCTTGCGAGCGGCATCCGCGACCAAAACTTGCGGTCCCCGACGGTAGCGACGCTGTTGCCCTCAGACTCGAGTAAGCACTGACTTCGCAGACCGTGAACGTCGAGAGTGTTGTGACGTCGGTGCAGTTGCCCGAGAACACGGGGCCATTGCTCTGCCGAGGGGATGCATGGCTTTGGACGCAAGGAACATGACATGTCACCGGTTCACAGTGCCAACTGCCTACGTAGGTCGTGTTCGATTTGTGTTCGATGCCTTGATATCGATGGCAATGCTGGCTGCTGTGACGAGCAGAAATGGGGCAACCTCTTTTTCCTCATTAAGAAAGCGAGGACTTCGAAGATATTTTGCGACGTGGTGCAAGGTTTATTAGGGCGAAAGCCTTATATGTCAATATTTAAAGGTCGTCACAGGTCCAAACATATGGCCCAAACAAAAAAAAAAAAGTTAGCGCGAGCTGCGCGTGATGAAGAAGAAAGAAGAAAAAGAAGAGGATGACGCTTTGTCTCATATAGCTCGCACCCGCACTGGGGGATTGGCAAAAATTGTTAATATGAAATTATAAATATTTGGAGTATTAACTAATGGTGAAACAAAAAATAAAAAACAAGCATATAAAGGAAAGAGTGCTACAGATATTTCAATAACGTCGAAGTCTGGGTCAGTTGGTACATGACGCTGAGGCAAAAACCAGTAAACAAAAAATCACAGCATATCCACGGAGTGAATGATGATGAGTGGGCGAAGCTGCGGAGGTTCATCGTTAACCGTGAATCTTCCGTGAATTCTGCCCAGTACATCATCACCGACGTGAGATCGGGCGCGTTTATACTAAAGGTTCGATGAGTTATGACGACTTGCAGCTCACTTTAATTTTACATGTACGCTGTGAATTTTCATTGTTTAGAAAACCATTGCTTTAGAAAAATCTGGCGTCTTTCGTTAAGCAGCTGGCGTCTCTTCGTTTTGCTTTAGAAACATCTGGCGTTCTTTCGTTCTGCTTTTACAAAACATCTGGCGTCTTTCGTTGGTTTATTTCATCAATCAACGGCGTTTTGAACAAAATTTTTATTGTTTAATCACGCACAGGAGAAATCTCACCAGGCACTACCTTGGAGGTAAACAATGGCTGCTAATGGGAATGAGAGACAGAAGAAGTCGGCTTTTAGCTAACACTTACACTTCTACTTCTACTAACGTTTCCTACTGGAACATGCCAATATCTGCTAATGTGGAATGAGAGACAGAAGAATTCGGCTTTTAGTTAACGCGCACGCTGCGAATTTTTTATTGTTCAACAACGCACAGGAAAAATCTCCCACCGGCACCACCTTGGATGTCAAAGCGTAAGACTTGTTACGGACTACGACTACTACTACTAGTACTACTACGACGACGACGACTACGAGGGACGAACGGGTGCCGCCTTAAGGAGCTTCGCCCCTAAAAGACGCCGGACAAGGGGAAGAAGTGACACACACAAGGACTGGACTAGCAGCTGTGCTTTATTAGCTGACAGCACCTCCCAGAAGAACCACGGCGCATGCGCTAATCACGTGAAACCATGACGCCAAAACCCAAAACAACAAAAAGCAAAAGCAGAAATTGGCCTACATAACGGCCAAGAATCTACGGCCAGAGTGACAGGAACTAGCATTCCTTCTGTAGTAATGAAATAGACGTACTGCTTACACAATCATCGCGGTGCGTGTTTATATGATAAGCCTCAAGGATTTCGCGCTCCTCCTTGCCCCCACCTCTACCTAAAATCTTAACATTGGAAAACAGCGGCACACAACCACAGATCTGGCAGTGGCGGGAAACATTAGCCCCGTCTGACGTGTTCAACGAATTGCGGTGCTCGCGCAGTCGTTCATTCAAACATCGGCCAGTTTGCCCGCTGTATACTTTTTCGCATGTTAGCGGAATCGCATACACAACATGTTTCGCGCAGGTAGGGTACTTGGTTTCATGCCCAATAGAACACACCGGAGTGCTAGTGTTTCCGCGAGCAACACGTGCACACAGCGCAGAAGCAAGAAATCCTTGTTACCCTACTCCTCCGTGCACTCAAAAATTGTTAAGAGAGGGATCGCGAGTAACTGCTTCCGTAATGCACTGCAGAAGAGTTGCTACCACTGCGTTAAGTCGAGTTTTGACTGTCAGGTTGAGCGCTTGGAAGCAGCGGGTTTTCCCAGGCAGGTCTTGACAGCTGTAGCAGAAACGCTGCTGCAAAAGGTGAAAAGGCCGGCGAATAGACATCCAGAACCAATTGATTCCCAGCGGAAGAGTGTTGTAGTGATGCCTTACATACATAAGGTCTCCCACAATGTGAAAAAAGTCGCTTTGAGACAGGGCGTAGATGTTGTCTTTTCGGCGCCTTGCAAACTTTCTGCGCTGTGTGCACGTGTTGCTCGCGGAAACACTAGCACTCCGGTGTGTTCTATTCGGCATAAAACCAAGTACACTACCTGCGCGAAACATGTTGCGTCTGCGATTCCGCTAACATGCGAAAAAGTATACATCGGCCAAACTGGCCGATGTTTGAATGAACGACTGCGCGAGCACCGCAATTCGTTGAACACGTCAGATGGGGCTAATGTTTCCCGCCACTGCCAGATCTGTGGTTGTGTGCCGCTGTTTTCCAATGTTAAGATTTTAGGTAGAGGTGGGGGCAAGGAGGAGCGCGAAATCCTTGAGGCTTATGATATAAACACGCACCGCGATGATTGTGTAAGCAGTACGTCTATTTCATTACTACAGAAGGAATGCGAGTTCCTGTCACTCTGGCGGTAGATTCTTGGCCGTTATGTAGGCCAATTTCTGCTTTTGCTTTTTGTTGTTTTGGCTTTTGGCGTCATGGTTTTACGTGATTAGCGCATGCGCCGTGGTTCTTCTGGGAGGTGCTGTCAGCTAATAAAGCACAGTTGCTAGTCCAGTCCTTGTGTGTGTCACTTCTTCCCCTTGTCCGGCGTCTTTTTTGACTGTTTTTTGCCTCAGCTATAGCTATTTACTTGTGCATTCAGACCAATCAGCCTGATGGATATCGTGAAGAGCAATTAGAATAACGGAATTAAAGCCTAACCCAACTTTTTTTTAGGGATTGATTTATTACTACTATAACTTATACAAATGAAAATTTCAAATCGAATTTATTTTGCGTACTTCATTTACTTCGTCTTTGCAACGTTCGTGTGAGTAAAAACATAAAAAAAGCACGCAAGCGCGCGCCTACTTAGTCCACGTCGTCGTTGCGCCGTTCATTTGAGCAGCTGTACAAAAGGGCCGTGAAGAAAGGTGAGAAACGCGCTGCACACCGATCCAATCGCCTGGCATGCACGGTCTATACTCCATCTCACAAGCTGGTTGCAGCATGGTGGAAGCTACGAGGTGTAAACAGGACACATGTTTGCGCAGCAAAACATACTTCTGTTTGTAAGTGCATTATAAGTGTAGAAGGTTAAGTAAACTGCATTTGTTTGGCACGTGCTACGTCACAGCGATACGTGATGCACTAATCACTATTGGCATGTATGTCATAAGCATTTAATGATTGTACCGGTAAATACCGATAATTGGGATGACGGGCCAACATGGCAGCACCCATGCAGACGTGATCACTCACCGCTTCGATCCGAAATGTCGCTTGCTACTCGTCCTTGTTAGAGTTACGCTACCTTTAGGTAGCAGAGTTGCGCATCCGTCTTCCAAACGCCGCTAGCAACCATGCATTGCGGAGAAGCTGACGCTTGGGCCAATGTTTGTGTTTCTCCACGCCTCCGCTGCAGCGAATCGGATTGACACCAGACATCGACAGTTAAATTAGTCACAGGTCTTCGACACGCCAAACTTGTCGATAAGCGAAACGGTAGGCATGTCGCCTGCAAGAAGGAAGAGCGGTTTTGCCGCACAGCAGTGGTTGCTAGCCAGACCTATGCGCAACTCTGCTACCTAAAGGTAGCATATACAGTAACTCTAGTCCTTGTTATTGAGATTAGCTGTTTGGTCAGGCATGCCTGCTAAGCCTTGCACCCGAGAACTTGAGAACTAATCTTCGAAACAGCGCAAAAGAGACACGAATACATTGCTGTCGTAGCGTCAGGACGCAAGTATAACACAAACACAAGCTTCGGTTTAGAACTTACGGACCACACAACTCACAACGGCGACTTCATAATTTCGAGGCGTGTGGAACAAGCGTCGACGTGTGCTGCGATGATTTTTCCAGCGCTACCGTTGCTGCCCAAAGCTAAGAGCATTGGTTGCTACAGTATGCTCGCTTTACTCGCCGAACGCGCGTTGTTCTTTTCCGGCTGCTCTCCCGGATTTTCATTAAAGATTATTATCTCTTTTGCGGCTCCGTTGTTGCTGCCCACCGCTAAGAGCGTTTGTTGCTGCCGTGGGCTCGCTCTACTCGCCCAGCGTGTGAGCGCAGACCCTATGGGGACGCCGAGCAGACGACGCGGCGCGAATGAATACATCGCGAGAAGTGCTCGTTCTTCCTATTCGTCAAGCAGCCCTGTAGCTTCCACAGTGCTGCATCAGCTTGTGATATGGAGTAATAGACGGGGGGAGACGCGCTAGCCGCTTTCCCTTCTCGCTGGGGCCGGGCCCGTTTTGGCTGCTTCTGCACGCTAGGTCTCGAATTTATCACGGAAACATTATATCAATCGGATGTACCAATCTATTGAGCTGTGTGGATTTATAACTTGCGGAGTTCGTAAAGCACATTTACGTAACGTTGCGGTGTGCTTCCGGGCTCGTTCAATGTACGCACGCTTTAACGAAACCACACGTCTGACACTTTGCCTACAAATGCGTCATTGTAGGCAAATATTTCTGCTAAATCTCAACAGAATGACGTCTTCAGCTGAACCAAGGCGCCGCCAGGACACCAGTAAAGGCACGTTCACACCGATCGCGGAGCACGCAAGCGGGCAAGCGGATTTTCAAAGCGGAAATGCAGCGAGGACGCGCGGCTGTTCAGACCGAACGCGTTGCCTTCTGCCCACTCCGCCGCACGAGCGGAGCAATCGACCAATCCACGGCGGCCGTGTTACCATCTTGCGGCACTACGCAATACTGCGCGCGCGCTTCTCGGGCCCTGATTGGCTGCGGCCAAAGCGGCCAATTTTTCCGCGCGGAGAAAATCGGTCCGGGAGCGATCCGGGCAAGCGGCTGCGGGTTTTCCACTTTTGCGGATAATCCACACCCGCTTTCCGGGTCCGCGCTTAGTGTGAACATGCCTAAAGGTATGAAAATAGAGAAGAAAAAAGTACGTTGTTCGCGGTGGTCGTACTTTGAGCCAAATAGTTTGACGTTTGCTACCCAAAGATCACCGCTAACGCGGCCTCTACTTTTTTCACGACACGAAGTAAGACCTGCGGCATTCCCGCAAAGCAGAAGAATACACAAAAGGAAGTAATTACACAAAAAAAGTAAACTGTCAATCATGCGACTGTAACGCAAAGCAACAATAGATAACAAAACGTGTATCCCAGAAATAACGCTGAATAATGCATTGGAACAATTGAATAGAATTTTTACGAAAACTGCAATTCACGCGCACACTACCCAAGTGCTACCACGCGCATGCGGCATACGGATTGAAAAAAAAAAATTTTTTTTCGGGGGTGGGTTTCGCGACCCAGAAAAATGGCTTCGCGGACCCCTATATGAAAACCATTGGCCAAAGGGCTAGCGCTTATAAACATGAAGACATGGGTTCGATTCGTGCGGCCATGGCAGCAACATTTCGATAAAGGCAGCGAGCTGAAAAGATACCACGCGCTTTAATACAGGCGCGCGCTGAAGAGCCTCGGGCGATCAAATTTAATCAAGAGTGCCCCACTGCTGCACGCCTCGTGTTCATATCGCGGTTTTAGATGTAAAAGAAATAAAAACAAATTATTTAAATGGGTTCTAGTTTATATCGAAACTCTGAAAATAAAGTAGGCTAAATTTAACGCTCTCGCAGAACCCCCTGATGTGAGAATGCAGTGCATCCGAAGGCCGCAATTAATTACCCCCCCCACACACGCACACACGAAACTTCCCTTAATGAACTTGGTCTATGCAACACCCTGGTCCTTCACTTCAACACATTTTTTTAATGGATACCTTCTTTAAGTCCCACACACAAAAAAGCAAAAAAAAAGAAAAAAAAGCACGCCAGCGTAAACTCACCACTGACGTCGTATAACGCAGGAAAAAAATTGAAACAAACACAACAAAGGCTGTATTATTTCCAAGGCGCGTAATTATGTTAGGGAATGCTACCATAAGAACGAATAGAACATTTTGCTAACATAGCTTGTTCTACAACTCACATGGCTCAGATTTGCTGCTAGCTTAAACTCGCCGTCCCGTGCGATTTCTTTCCTCGGGACACAGGAAAACACTGTGAATAACCCAATTTTCTTTATGCAACATCGCACAAAAATAGGACAGAAAGAAAGAGAGGCAAATATAACCGAGGCTCGTTGCCATGAGCTTGCCGTGAATACTTTCCGCCCTGGTATCGACGCACTGTTGAATGTCATAGAAGAACAGACTGTTGGTCGAGTTGGTAATGCATTCTGTAAAAACTGCGCGAAAAACGTGGACAAAGGGAGAAACGGACGACACAAGCGCATTGTGTCGTCCGTTTCTCCCTTTGTCCACGTTTTTCGCGCAGTTTTTACAGAAGTTGAATGTCAACATGAAATGTTGCCATCTCGCACAAAGTGCAATTTTGTTGCGGTGGACAACAGCGTATAACACTTCCCAGTCCTCGTTTCACAATTTCTTTTTTTTTGTGGTATTTATAGTTACCAAAGCATCTGAAACTTTATCCACACATCACCAGTAAGATACCGCCCGTTTGCCCGAAATAAGAGCTGTATGAACATTGATGCGGTACAGTATGTTGAGCAAACTTGCCACGTGTTTCGCGAAATACGCTCGCGAAGGTTTGGAGGCCATGTACGAGCGATTTGCCGTGAAAGCTCTAACTAGTATTCGCATTGCTCGAAACTTCTGGCCTGTACACCCAAAAGACGCTCTTCGTACTCACCGGATACAACGTAGTTTACGTCCGTAGTTTTCTCAGGGAGGTGGAGGCAATGTGCGAACATTTCCTGAAATAGTACAAAACATGAATAATATGACCATTAAATTTTATTAACCTTCTAATTAACTGATAAAGGTTGGGAATATTAGCTTAAGGTTAATAAACACGCCTGTGTCCGCAAGCCGTAAGGCAACACAGCATCGCGTCGCGAGTGAGTGCAGATTTTTAGGTATACTTAAGTTAATGCTCTTCGCAGATCCCCCTTTCCTATAGTTGCCGCCTTTTCCCCCTTCGTAGTTTCCTCCTTCCCCCTTTCCTATAGGAAAGGGGGAAGGAGGGAACTCCGAAGGGGGTAAAGGGGCACTTTGAGTTCCCCGCTTTCCTATAGGAAAGGCGGGAACTGCGAAGTGCATTAACTGTATTTCAGGGGAGGACACCATAGCCTCACTGCACCGGGAGATGGGGTCGAAGGAAAGAAAAGAGAATACGCCGCTCCGAAGTAGCGAGAGAAATGTACTGGAGTAGGACGGGGAGGGAAAGATATAAAAGAGGAGAGGCAACTTTCTCGTGAATCACCATATGTGCATGCCTGCATCACCGAGAGCCAGGTCGAGGCACCCCACTCACCCGTTAGAACAAGCCGGTGGGTGTTCAGCGGCACTGCGAATCGAACCCGGTATCTCCCTATTAGAGTCACTTTTCTGCACATCAACCTCATCGTTCTCTTCCCCCACCCATCCTTTCACTTGTTTCCCCCTCATAGTTTGCATATAAGCTTGGTGAATGGTGTATTCTTACAGGACACTACGAAAGCACACATATCCTTTTCGAGGTTTCAGTCACACTTTAACAGCTCGCGTGTTAAATTCGAGTTCGCTGTTTGTTCTTGCCCCTTCCAGAACTGTTCTACTCTTATTTTTCCTATTTGGGCCTATTTGAAAAACAATGCACTTTCACATGAAACAGTAACGGGAAACCAGTCTTTTAGACAAATCGTATCAATAGAAATCACTTTCTTATTAAAAGCTAACGTTGAAGACTGCGACATCTGGTCTTGCATTTCCAAACATGTCACACTACAATAGGACATAGGAAAAAACAAATAAAGGAGCCGGGGATTTTTTTCTTCTTTTTAATAATAATAATATCTGGGGTTTAACGTCCCAAAACCACGATATGATTATGAGAGACGCCGTAGTGGAGGGCTCCGGAAATTTCGGCCACCTGGGGTTCTTTAACGTGCACCTAAATCTAAGTACACGGGCCTCAAACATTTTCGCCTCCATCGAAAATGCAGCCACCGCGGCCGGGATTCGATCCCGCGACCCTCTTCTTCTTTTTCCGGTCACTTGGGTTGTTTCTTGCTGTTATTTATCACGCCGTAGCAAATTTGGGAATTGTATTTGCAAGCAGTAGATGTAGCCCTGCAACACTCACATTGAAGAACTGTGAGGACTATCGGTAGTACGATACCTAATCAGTATTTCAAAAAGAGGAGAAAGCGTGATATATTTCATAAATATTGACTTTAGCGGTACAAAACGGCATGTATCCTGTAAATTATTTCGAGCAGGAGAGCAAGCAGGTGTCACGTTATATATTTCAATTATTCAATCGGATCCTCACGGACACCGTCGCCTAGCTAGCGCTCTCATATCGATCCCTATCAATGTGCGAATACTGCAGTACTTCATAAATCCAGAATTGTGAGACACGTGGGAACTTCTAAGCCGTAACAGCTGTACAGGTAGTGTGTCAAAACTCACATCCAGCAACAGTACCCTCTGACTAACAGCCATTCATGTCAAGGGCTATGCTTTCTACGTGCAACATGGACCGCTAGTTAGGCACCACTTCGCATGCACCGTCTTGGCAGCTTCCACTCCATGATGACACAACACCAGGGCTGGGCAGAGATACTCAGAAAAGTATTCCGGAATACAGATATCGAAATACATGAACTGGAAGCCCAAAATACAGATACTGAGATACATTTGCCTTTAACGTAACGGGATATTTCGGAGATACTTTTGCAATAAGACGAAAAAAGTATTGCGGAATACAGTTACAGCGATAGAGATACTGGAATACTTTCTTTATTATAAGGATACTCGTAGTACGCAAAGACATTTATTAGTGCAGCTTTATGTTGTAATTAAAGTTGCAGCGCATTGAAACTTTCAGTTCATTTATCTATATATTACAGTACCCTCAGCGTCATTAAGACATTGCAGAGGGGGGGGGGGGCTACAAAGTACATAATTAGTAATAACGACATAACTACAAGTATCAATTGCATTAAAAAATACACTATTTCACAGCAACAGTAACAAGCACTGGACACCGACATCGACATGCTAGGTGACAACAAAATGAGCTATGCTAGAAATAGCACAGTTAAGCAAATCACTCGAATCACTAATGAACACCAGTGAGCTGAGAAAAAGCATACATTTATCATGCATATAAGATCAGCTTTGCTGAGAAGGGTGCTGTGTAGGCTTCTCAAATAGGCTGCCTTCTAGACAGCGTCGGTTGAGCCTCAGCACAAGATTCACGAAAGAAAAAAAGTCTCTCTACCGCTGAAGGCGAGCACACATAGCGCCTTCATAGCCGGATTGCACTGCAGCGTGGTGATATCTCATATCGGGTCATCCAGGTACCGAAACATTGCATGGGAAGAAGAGGTCGCCGCAGACAAGCGGCCAGCTCCAAACCCATGAACTTTCTTTTATTAAAGTTGTATCCTCGTTCCGCCCTCACGTGGTTTGTTCTGACCGTTCAGAAGCCGAAGTCGGTCCCCATCTTCGGAATCCTCAGCCGTCTGACCGGGTCGGTGCCGAGTCAGACGGCTGAGAATTCCGCTGCCGGTCATAATCACATACGCGCAATGGAGATATGTTAAAACTGCACAATTCAAACATTGGCTTCCTAAAATCACGTTCTTTAGGGGTGAGAGGGTTTAAGCCCTCCCACGTCGTTCCTGCTATCTCTCTAAACAGACGTGAAAACAGGCACAGCTGCTCAGACCGCCCCATCAGAAACTGCAGCAAGCACTCGTCGCCTGGGCCGAAAGGGTCACTCTTCAATAAAGCTGTCAACACCACCGACGCTACCAGCACCCATTTCAGCAAGCCGCAACAGGCGAAGTCTGCTCCGGCGGTGGGACTACCACAAAAGACCGTTTCACACTTGCAATCAATTAGGAACGCGCCGTGACACGTTGGAGCGGGACAAAGATACCCATTCTAGCCACTTCGAAGTGCCGCCGCTTTGAGAACTGAACGCACGCGAAGCATTGCAAAGCGTCTGTTTCAATGCGGTATCCGCGTGGGGGGTAGCGAAGTAATGGCTTGCCAGCCGAAAAATGCCCCCACCTCCCCGAAGGGAATCGTGAGGACATGCGAATGCATTTCTTGCGCCGAGAGTACATGGCGCAGTAATTTTAATGGCGTAAAGCTGGACACATCGACGCGCTCAAGTGTCTCCTTTTTGGGCGCCTCTTTCAACGAACGCTTCCTACGTGCGTTCGTAATCACCTCAGGGATGTTGCCACCGCCTTCAATGCAGCACAAACGCGTTTAGAAGGCGCTGTTTTCAGGCTGTGCCAAGGCAGCACAAACGCTACAAACGCGTTTCAAACGCACTGCATTGAGGTGGTGGCGCAGGGAGGAGAGAGAGCGAACGGCGAGAGAAGGAGCGGTGAAGCACTGCACCTACCCTCTCCTACACTCTCTCCACACATGCAGGAGCACCGCCGAGCTCCCACGATGCGAGCGCCCTCACAAGCCAGAGCGCGCTCCTCCACTCACTCTCCGCTACTCCGCCCGCACCACCTGCCCCGGTTGCTAGGGGCGAGGATAAGCGCGCGCGCCCGCAGCTGTTGCTATGGGAGAGGGAGTGAGAGCGGAGAGGCGCGCGGACAACGCCGGATGCCTTACATAGCCCGACTAAGCAATGCATTCGTATTTAAAGAAATTAGGCGTACTGCACTGGCCTTGAGAGACAGCGACTTTCGTCGGCAGAGGCCGACAACACTGCCTCCGCGGTTCTGCCGCCTGCGGCGTCGCGCGCTTTACCACATGGGCCATTCCTTGCTTGAGGGGATCGCCGCCCTATCTGTCGGCGACCGGCGGCACGCCTTTGCTTATCTTGGCACAAAAAAAACGTCATCCCCTTGTTGGAAACACGCCTCAACTCATTTCCGACAAAAAGAAATGTAACGAGATACCCGTGTCCTGCATATTATCGCGATACAAACGATACATCGTAAAAGTATTTCACTACTGAGATACAAATACATTTTCCAAACGTATCTCGATACAGAAATACAGATACACAAAAGTATCTTTGAAATACTATCGCGATACTCTTGTATCGCGATACTGCCCAGCCCTGCACAACACAAACGTATAAGATAGGTTCCCAATGGCTGGAAGGATGTCCCGTCCTGTCTAACTTCTTATCTAAGGGAGGCAAACAGGTTCAGAAGCTTTTTGTGACAGAGTGAAAAAAACGCCAGGCCTGCGAGGAAACAGCAGCATAGTCCCAGCGAAAGCTGGAAGAGCGGCATTTCTAGAACCCGTTGCAAAATCTCTTGGGGCTACTAATAAAAGCACACTTGCAATGTACCCACTACGCCATAAATCATAATTTTTGTGAAGTTGGGAAGCACCCACCACGACATTATTCGTCATCCTGCGGAGAAGCCAGGTACCCGCTGCACATCTGTATGTCATTATGTGCACTTTGTTGATGCGGCGCCTGATGACGATGAAAAATTATGGCTGACCCCTTTGTAATGATTTGGAAGCTTTAAACGACCCACCAGTTACGTAATCCGCATTGTGTGGCGCCCGGTGGTTATATCACACTCCCACCACGCTATATAACATATGTTAACGTGAGAAAGAAAGAGAGAAAGGGAAAGAACTTTAGTGAGACCCTAAATAAATGGCTCATGGGGGCCTTCTGGGCTTCCTCGGTAACCAACACAAGTGCACTTGCGAGGTACCCACTACGCTATAAATCGCTATAATTTTTGTGGAGGGAAGCAGCCACTATGCCATTTTTCGTCATTCTGCGGAGAATCGTGGTACCCGCAGACACCTGTAAGGCAATATGTGTACTTTGTTGATGCTAAGCCTGATGGCGATGAAGAATTATGGCTGAGCCCATTGTAATGGGCTGGAAGCATTCCACAACCCACTCGTTGCGCAATTCAGGTTGTGTGACGCCTGGTTGTTATCTTACTCTTCTGCAACGCTATATTAACGGGATAGCGTTAAAGAGCTCGTATCGCAGAAATTCTGCCGTCGGCGTCGGCACCGTTGGTTGTGAGCGAAAAATCATCATCTTGTCCGTGACCGAAAAATCGAAAAAGCTGCAAATAAAATAAATAATAAAAATGTTGGGTCCGAGTGAGAATCGCACCCAGGCCGTCTGCGCGGCAAGCAGGTGTTCTACCACACAGCCACGCCTCTGCTTGGAGTTGCACTGAAACTAACTTTCATGCTTCCCAAAAATACGCGTCCTGTATACAGGTGTCACAGTACGAGATGTAATATCGCAGTATTATTGCGTGGTACAAGCGTACATTGCCATCGGGCGTCACACCACGTTAATATCATAACGACTTGGTGGTTTAAAGACAGCCACCCATTACAAAAGGCACACACATTACGGCGCGTATTCCCTTAAGACCACGTAGTGGGTGCATCGCAACTTCGAAAACGTTTCTCGCCCATAATTGCTCCTGGTTTAAAGCATGCTACCGATTACATAAGGCACACACCTTATTGCTCGCATTCTGTTAAACACTCCTAGTGTTCGAAATGCGCACTAGGGGCAGGATATCGCTATCGCGTTCAACTCTTAAAGGCGAAGCTTAAGCATCCCCCAATTTTTTAGATATGTTAATGTAATTCCTTCCTGACATGAAGTCTGTACAGGGCCTTTTCCAAAGGAGTTTCAAGCACTGGCATGGCTCTGTGGTAGAGTATTGGGCTGCCATACAGAAGGCACAGCTTCGAACCTCGTTCCATCCCGGATATGTTTCCTTATTAAATGCGAAGCACTTTTTAGCGAACCTTAGCCACTTGCAGTGTTTCTATCTATCTATCTATCTATCTATCTATCTATCTATCTATCTATCTATCTATCTATCTATCTATCTATCTATCTATCTATCTATCTATCTATCTATCTATCTATCTATCTATCTATCTATCTATCTATCTATCTATCTATCTATCTATCTATCTATCTATCTATCTATCTATCTATCTATCTATCTATCTATCTATCTATCTATCTATCTATCTATCTATCTATCTATCTATCTATCTATCTATCTATCTATCTATCTATCTATCTATCTATCTATCTATCTATCTATCTATCTATCTATCTATCTATCTATCTACGTCTGAGGGTGCTCTCGTCATCGCCTCCTTAACTTGGCGTAGAACGAATATGACTGTCGTGTCATGACATGAATAACGTGGAAATGCTGTCGCGTACGTAGTCAAACCCGTTCCTCCAGACACGTGAGGCACATACCTGTATACCACGGACCACGGTAAGCGGGTATGCGCCACATCTGATTGACAGTTTATAACTTCCCAGGAATGGCGAGTACAGACAGTGGTAATTTAAATGCGAGAACGTTAAGAAAAACCGACATCGGCCGCGTTGACGCGAGGGATGCAAAGAATAAAAAATTAAGATCCCAAAAGGAATCGATCCCAAGCATTCTGCATGACAGTCAGCTATACAACCACAGAGCCACGCCAGGTGTAGAAACTGCTTTGAAAAACACCCTATGTAATCTCGGTGCAACGTCAGTTGTGGTTGTGGTGCTGCCTATTTCATTTTATAACAAAGCAATGACACTATATATGTAATCCTACGATACAGGCGTCATGTCAGATTGGCTCCGCTTTTATAGCAGTATAATAGATATTACAATTGTATTATGATTTAGCAAGCTATATTCAAGCGTATCTCGGCCCCGGAGGAATGATTAAGGAAAGTTGCGTATGACATTCACATGATTGCAGTGTAAAGTGCAGTTCGTTTCGATAATACTGACGTATGGGCTAACGTTAGTACTGGCGTTACGCCACACCATAAGTTACCATTTAAGCGTCAGTGTTGTCGACGTGCCTAGTAAGCCCATGGTGTGCACAGAGCTACTATACTTACAAAAACACGTCGACCCACCTCGTAATGCTTGGCTCAAAGCCATAAAATACAGCATAGTAGTATTCGCTGACTGCTTCGCATGAAACCGATTCCCAGACTCAGTGGGATCTGCCGAATTTTTTTCGTTTTGTTTTTTTATTTTTTGCGATAGTGGTTACGGACACCGGCGGCGGCGGCGGACAACTACGGCGCCAAAAACGGCCGTTGTGATCTCATAACAGCTTTCGCTGTAAAGCTGTTTTCGATTCATTTGTTTTAGAAAATCTAGGGTGACGTAGTGTACAACATACAGACGATCATATAAACCTGTAGACAAGGCGAGATGTAGAATACAACTGTAATTACCGATAGAAAAGTGTGTTTCTGTAGAGCTTGCCATATTTACTCGTGTAGTACAAACACTGGTACTGTAATTCAGTTCTGAGAAATTCCTCAAGGTGGCGGAAAGGTTGAGAAAGGGAAATTGACGACCACTCGTTTGTAGCATACCTGTAGCCTTGTGACTTTATGCTACAAACGAGTGGTTGTCAATTTACATTTCTTAAACACGGCTATCGTACGCGTGATAGATTGAGAGGGGACAACATTAGCTATTCGTTCTTATAAAAATTTATGGAAATAACTTATGCCGTATAATATGCCACTGCCTCATTCCAATAAGCGTCTTGCTTACTAAGACACTTCGCATTCTGAAAATTCAGCGCAATGATTTATTTTTTTCACTTGAAACAATGAAAAATACTTGATTAGCTCTATGCTTAGTCGATTGACTTGATATGGCTGCGGCGAACGCGTGTGAAGGCTGCAAGTTTAACCTTGAGGGGAATGTTGTGCTGCAGGAGATGAGAATTGATGACAACGAGGAAATTAGAAAAATGATATGAGCTTCCAGGAAATGAGAAATTGAGGTGAGCTACCAGGAAGTGATAACTTAAAGGGGATAGCTTTAGAAGGAATGCCGTACCATTCGCGTATATTGCACAACGCCGATATTCGCTCGAATGCGAGCACAGTTTTAAAATTATTATTGTTGATGGGATGTAAGGAGATGTTGGCGCGCAAATCGCAACATTTTTTCTTCGCTTTTTAGGTGTTTAGGCCCGGAACCACAGCTGCGGTCTCATGTTTCGAACATGAGGCCCCAACATTACCCCTGCTGCGGAAAGTGGTGGACACGAACTTTACCTCCAGACGCTCTGGCGGTAAATGGAGTGCATAGCGTTGCCTCCACCTGGCGCCTCGGATGTCGAATAAAGCGCACCCCTGTTGCACCCACTGTGAAATCTGCAGAAACGGAGGACCTGCGGTTCTCCTGTGTTTCCCTTGTGAATTTCTGTGAAGTTGTGTGATTTTGTGCGGATGTTTGTGATTACCTTATCTTTGGAGTACAGATGCACAGAGAACGGCATGGTGGCACATTTAGCACACCGTTGCCCCCCATCACCTCCGTCGTCCCATCAATAACCTCATGGCACAATCACTACAAGGTACCATGCGAAGCGCTGTAGCCTCGCTTCCCAGTTTCACTGCGCGGCTACCACTTCGTCCGCGGCCTAAAGTCCCTGGATATTTTTGGGAAAGTACCGTCTTTCTTTTAACCGAGCCGCCACGCCGAACACCCTCCTTTGCCGCCTTCCACTTCCCCGCTTCACGGACCGTCGCCCGGTAAACGCGCGTGAACCTCTCTTTTTTCTTATGTTTTCATTTTTCGCCGAGCCCGGCTCTCGCTACTATCCTATCAAGAATGCCATATCACACGGATAACGAACGTTGCGCGCGTTATCAGAGTGGCATAGCATTCTTGATAGGAAAGTGGCGCGAGCCGGGTTACAGGGCCGGCGCCCGCACGGCGGCCGTTTGGGAGAGGATATAGATAAGGTTTGGACACTTGGGAGAGGAGGGTTGGACACTTTGGAAAGGATATGGAAGAGAGTGTCGCTACTTTCTCTATATTAAGGGACTTTACCGCGACCGAGTCAGTTACGCCATCTGTGGGACATCTGGGAACAGGATCTTGCGGTAAGACTGTAGGCCCTATTCACACCCGAGCCGCCCTTACTCGTATCATATTGCGGCTACTGCTTCGTCCGCGACCGAGGCAGTTGCGTCATCTATGGGTGTATCTGGGAACCGGAGCGTGACTACCCTTGACACTCATCTGTCGTCCGGCACAGCCCTATAACAGCTACGCTGTTAAAAAGGAATAAGGTATCGAGGTTCGGCGCATATTCCCGCCTTTGGTCTTTGCAGAAAGGTAAGAAACGTACAAAAATAAAGGGATGTTCACGCAGATCGCTGTCGATCTGCATAGAGAGTGACTGAGTGTGAAGGCAGCCTGAACTTTGTTCGAGCTAGCTGTGTACGATGTGGTTGAAGGCAGCACGCTGGTTGTACTATGGCGTCTACGCGCTCAGGCTGATTCAGCAAGAGAGCAGCGGATTTCAGTAATATGTGAAAGGAAGAATTTTGCAGCTACACACAAAAATTTGAGTAAATGAAGGATACTTTAATTAATGGTAGCCTCGTAGACTTATCCGAAACAGGTCCTCCTGTGCACAAAATGGTAATCGCAAAGTGAATTTTCGACGGCGGCGCAAACAGCGTGTTTTTCTTTTGCAAATACAGATTTTTAATACAGATCGTATCACAGTCAGGCTCCTGTCGTTTCCGCACACGAACTCTACGTCGAAGAGTAAGTACTTTGCCGCTGCTAAAGCGACACTGAAGGGACTAATGAACACAGGCTCGTTAATGAGCGTTTTATTTATTGAATTTAAGGAAGTTGTCTATATTAGAAAGTTGCAGTACGCGACAAATTATGGCATGCCAATGTTTTTTTTTAACTCACCATAGTTGCGGGTCATATTGATCATGGAATTTTAAAGACGGTATCGAAACTGTCCACGCTTTTCGGGTACGAAACGTGGCCACACTGTTGCGGTGCTGAATAGAAAAGTCGAAGCTGCCACAGTGAATGTTCGAGGTAATTCCCCTATGAGGAGGGGAAACCCTGACAGTATAGAATAAGTGTATAGTGAACTGTAGGCAATAATTGGTTGCTGAGCGTGTACATTGGGGAAGTAGCCATAACACGTATGTCCATGTGGATGATGATGATGCTCCAAGGAATATTGGCACCCGCCAACTCATGCGGATTGGCCAGCAGTCTGGCGGATAAAATATGATTTTTAAAAAGCTCAGTCCATACTAGAAATTATGGTGTCCATTGGAGTGAATAATATGGATTTTAGGAGGGGTACTCTAATTCGTTAGCTTCGTCGTTTGGCGCGGTTTCCTCCTTTCTCTCTCTGTTCTTCTCATAGTAGAATAAGGCTGCTGACCCGAAGGTCGCGAGTTCAATCCCGGCCGCGGCGGTCGCATTTTAGGTGGAGGCGAAATGCTAGAGGCCCGTGTACTCTGCGATGTCGAGTCAATACACGTTAAAGAACACCAGATGGTCGAAATTTCCAGAGCCCTCCACTACGGCGTCCCTCATAATTACAGCGTCGTTTTGGGACGTAAAGCCCCAGATGTTATTATTATTATTATTATTATTATTATTATTATTATTATTATTATTATTATTATTATTATTATTATTATTATTATTATTATTATTATCATATCAGCATATCTACGCTGCTATTTTTTATTTCTTGCTTCTCTAACACTCACACATTTTTCACATAAAACATGTTCAGACGTTGTTTCACTGCGGTCGATTATTATTGGTCGACACCTCCAGAGGGTATGAGCCTCATTTCTACAGGTACTCATCATCGTCATCTTCAGCGCATGGCTATGCTACCTTTCGCGCCGCAATGTAAGCCTAGTGTGTGAATCGTCATGGACGTTTGACAATGAGACCATCGCCGGACGACGTAACGACAAGGGCGGTGTCTTCCGTCGGCCTACGTCGGCAAGATACCTAGTGAAAGATCGACCGAAGGAGCAGCTGCACTTATCACCGTGAGTTAGTGTCGGTCGATTACTCTTTTCACACTTGCGCTTCGCTTAAATTTGACAACGTCGTGTTCCGTGTGAAGCTATAGATGCGAATAAGGCAGAAGGTATGGGGAAGAAGGAACATTGACGCGATGAAAAAAGTTAATGAACACGGGATGTCACTGGAGCCAGTGTTTCAGCAAGCGGTCTTGCTTTATCTTCTTGTAGTTGCAGCCTTGCAGAACACACACAAAAAAAAAAATGTGTGACGTACTCAGTGAAGTAGTCAGCAACATGTATTTGCTCGCGTCGTCATTGAGTGGCTAGAGTCAACTGGCTAGAGAAACTCTGGTTAGAGTCAACTGGGGCACCCTGTATAATACGCGCTAGAGTTGTTCATATGGCGCGTTACTGAAAATAACGACGAGTGGTACTTCACTGACAAAAAAACAACAACAAAAACGGCATGTCAGTGGACTTTTTCACCAAGTTGCTGCTATTCTACTTTAGCTCAACATTTGTTACCCGGAAAGGGAAGCGTTGTTTAAACAAAAAAAATGGATGTGTACTGGCACGGCCGCTGTACTAGTTAGAGAGTAGCCCGCATACAAAAGGACGTTTCTCTTGGGAGGTTTGATTGGAGAGTTCGAACTTGAGTGGTGAAAAAAGTGAAAGGCCCGTTTCAATTAGTGGTCGACTACCCTTCTACCTAAGAAAGTGAAGTCGTGAGTGCATTTTAGCAGAAAGGAAGCGGATTTCACTGCGCTTACGAATCCCCCACGCAAGAAGAGATTCAGTGCTCAAGTTTGCAGCAGTCTCACGCAGGCTACTTCTATAAGGATGCTCTTCCAAAGTGCCTTTCAATTTTTTAAAGTCCGGCCGCTCGAGTTGGTGGAGCGTGCAATTTACTTTGCCGACACTACGGCCTGTACTAAAGTTGCGTGTCCCTTTGATCGATGAAAGCTCTTGAAAACAAGCCTGAATGGACTTTGGTAAGCAGGATTCCCTGTTTTTTGTTATGACACCAGTGTGTGAAGCGCTCATTCAACCGCTGAAACGACGAAAAACTGGAGAATCCCATCGAAAGCAATACGATAGTCGGAAGCTACACCATAAAAGCACCTTTTTGGCCATATACTCAATACCTGAAGGCGACACTAATCTCTGACTCAGGTGCCTCGTAGTGGCGCTCGCACGTCACCGTTCGTGTGCCATAGTGGATTGCTTCGGTTAACTTGGTGCTTCGTCGCGCTGCCGAAGCTGATCTCAGAGGCCACGCTTAACGAAGCGCGTGGTTGAGATCTGCTCCGCCAGGGGCCGCAACGATCCCTGCTGCTCACAAGAAAATTTTCAATGAGCACATTGAATTCAATTTCATGAATTATCCCGACAGTCAATGGGCCCGGAAGCAAGGGCTCCACCGGAAGTGCTTGGAACAGTAGCAAGAGTGTCACTGGATGCTCGCGCCACCAAAAACGTTGGGAAGCGCTTTCGCGTCAACGTAGCGTTTTCCACCAAAAAATAAACTGAGCAGTATGCGTCCTATTGCTAGTCGGCTCTCTCCAAAAACCTCGCCACGTGAAGATATTTCTGCACACCAGCCCCATCGCTATATACATACGCCTGTGTTATCCTGAAAACGCAGTCACAAAGAAAGGACAACGCGTCAACGAATATGCCGGTGTTTCTTTTGTTTGCCTGGTTACTGTGCCTCACACCCACTCTGGAGGATCGGCCAAACGTTGTCAATGCTTGTCTTCCTTCGCACCCGTGTTTGCGCGGCTCACTTTCTTCTACGGTACATTCTTACCAACTAGCTCAATTTTCTGTCGTTCTACGTATACCAATTCTAGCAAAATTATATTGCGAGTTCGCGTTATGTTCTGTCATTTTGCACTCTGGAATGTTTGCAGTTTTATGCGCTTCCTGCGGATTCCAGTAAACAGCTGCGCTGCAGAAGGCAGAACATACTTTGAAGAGCCTACACTGGGTGTTGAGTGTTGAGTAAATACACCAATGCGCTCACAATCTCTCGCTCCCTTGCGTACGGATGCATCGTCGTTTTGTTTTAAATGCGAAGCTTTTCTTAACGAACTTCTGCGACTTTGAGCGTATCTATCTATCTATCTATCTATCTATCTATCTATCTATCTATCTATCTATCTATCTATCTATCTATCTATCTATCTATCTATCTATCTATCTATCTATCTATCTATCTATCTATCTATCTATCTATCTATCTATCTATCTATCTATCTATCTATCTATCTATCTATCTATCTATCTATCTATCTATCTATCTATCTATCTATCTATCTATCTATCTATCTATCTATCTATCTATCTATCTATCTATCTATCTATCTATCTATCTATCTATCTATCTATCTATCTATCTATCTATCTAGCCGCCTACGACTTTGCGCTCTCCTGGTCGCTTGGTTAATCGAATGTACACCAAAGTTGGTAAG
This sequence comes from Rhipicephalus sanguineus, assembly GCF_013339695.2. Classification (NCBI taxonomy): domain Eukaryota; kingdom Metazoa; phylum Arthropoda; class Arachnida; order Ixodida; family Ixodidae; genus Rhipicephalus; species Rhipicephalus sanguineus. Next base: position 104,330,955 of record NC_051181.1, read on the forward strand.
GCGTAACATGACTGTATGACGAACATAAACGACAAGTCATAACATGAAAATCATGACACGCATGTCATGTACAGCATGATTTACATGACACGCTCATGGGGCGATGGCGGCCGTTTCGCTAGCTTGATCTACCCCGAAATCGGTATTGCGCGACGTGACTGTGTGACGAACATAAAAACACGAGTTAACATGAAAATCATGACACGCATGTCATGTACAGCATGACTTACGTGCCACGCACATGGGGCGCTGGCGGCCGTTCGCTAGCTTGATATACACCAAAATTGGTATCTTGCGACGTGACTGTCTGACGAACTTAAATAACACGAGTTAACATGAAAATTATGACACGCATGTCATGTACAGCATGACACGTGCCACGCTCATGGGGCGCTGGCGGCCGTTTCGCTAGCTCGATATACACCGAATTTGGTATCTTGCGACGTGACTGTGTGACGAACATAAATAGTAGGAGTTAACATGAAAACCATGACACGCATTTTGCTAAACGACATACAAGGCGATGTATGGAGCTCTTTGCTGGCTGCTTCGCATTACATCGAATCCCACAATGCGTGGGATCTGCCGGCTTTTTTTAGTTTATTTTTTAAGTGATATTCACATGTTCTTCCCTTTTTCTTCTTTTCCAGAATGCGGACCACGCAGTTTTCCGATCGCTACCTCGGAAACATTCTTCCGCATCCGTGAAAACCGCGTGCCATTCAACGCCGAAGCCGCGCAACTAAATCGATAACGCAACCGCCAAAAAAAGGTACGACCAGCTTTCCGCTTTCCGGCATGCAGAAAACGGGCAAGAATGTCTGCGTTCGCCGCTACGAACCAGGCTCGAGCAGCTCCATATCGTCCGTAAGCGACTCCAGCTCGAGCGTTGCCGATGGCAAGTGGAAGACGGTGGTGAACAGGCAGGTTAGTGACCTCACTTTGTTGCGGCTTTCTGGCAATTGCGTGACGTCACGAGGAGTGGCTAACGCGCAGCTCGACTTCCCCACTTTTCATTTCGTTGCTTTTTTAGATGCGAAGCAGCTTTTGCGCTGAGCTTTGTCCGTAGTTCCATTGGCGACCGTCCGCTTTCTAAAGCTTACCGTATCCATCTGTAACATATTGAGCGCGCGCTCGCGCCAAGAAGTCTTCTTCGTCTTGTTCTTCGACTGCCTTGATGATGATACGTGCAGAGAACGCGCTCGCGCCAAGGAGAAGTCTTCTTCGTCTTGTTCTTCGACCGCCTTGATGATGATACGTGCAGAGCACTTTAGGGGCCCTGGCTGCCGTATGCTGCATCGCTTGGCGTAACGCAGATAAAACCACGTGTGCTGGCACGCGCTAGCGCGTTCGGGCCTGTGTAAGGGGCTGGGTAAGACGCTGTGGCCTCTCTCCCTTACGCTCTCTCAGCAATCACGTGATGGCACGGGGAACGAGTTTCTGCAGACGCGTGATGAACCCGCGTGGCGTACTCCAACAAGAGTTCGGGACGAGTAACAGCAACAGCAACTACAGTGAATTCACGGTGTGCTCCACATGCAAGGACGCGTTAACATCGGGCAAAATGCGCGTGATGAACGGAACTTTAGGTCGACCCATGCGCTCCTTCGCATCCCCACATGGTTCCCTTTAGTGGGAGAAGGTGAATTTTTTTCCCTTTCACGGGTTACGCCTATTACACAAACATTAACAAATAAATTCAAACCAGGACACTGCCCAACCGCAGTACAGCGTTATACATTCAAATTTAGTCTGAATTTATATCCCAAGGACTAATGACTAATAATAATAAGAATGCTATCCGGGGTTTTACGTCCCATAACCACGATGTGATTATAAGGGACGCCGTAGTGGGGGGCTCCGGAAATGTCGACCGCCTCTACTCACTAACATCGGCTTTTTCATGAAAATAAAAATACGATTGTTCCTGCAGGTGAACCATTCGGGCATAATTCGTTACCATCGTTATTATTGGTTCATTACGCGACTACCACACCCGCTACGCATAGGCACTTCTTATTCTCCTGTTGGTGTTTTTTTTACATTATTTTGATTCTGTAATCAAAAACTTCTTTGGTGATATTTCCCCCTGTTATTTTACTTTTAATTGGCTGTAAGCCCGGTACACTTGCGTGGAACGGGCTTCCCTAACTTTTCGTTTTTTTTTTAACATACCAGGGTCATACAAAAGCCAAGGAAGACAAGAGTCAATCTCACCCGCAGGTTGCGCCAAGCCACCGGCCAATCGTGCTTTCTCAAAAAAAAAGAAGAAGAAATGAGCGCGTTGTTTGCAGCTGTGAAGCGCTGAAAACATACACGTAGATCCAGGTCGTGATTTCTGCGCAGTCATTTTCACGAGATAATCCGAAATCCGAAATGCGAATTGCTTTTAACGAGAAATCCGAAATGTTTCACTCGCGGCGCATTCGAACGGCGACAAAACACGCGTATTTTATATATGTCCGCATACATACATACATACATACATACATACATACATACATACATACATACATACATACATACATACATACATACATACATACATACATACATACATACATACATACATACATACATACATACATACATACATACATACATACATACATACATACATACATACATACATACATACATACATACGCACGTTGTTGTGGCGCGGGGTAAAAAAACATCGTTTCCAGCACGGTAGCCGATGTTGAAAGCAGAAACTGCATCCTATATGAGAAGTACTTAATTTAGTCGCCTCTGGGTTCTCAGAGTTTTCTTACGAATTATGCCTCGACGCTAGCCGCCTCGGACTTGCGTAAAAGATGGATAGCAGGCGAGGCGGCATTACGAGCAGCGAGAGTTTTCCAAGCGCCCGCTTCACCGCACGGCAAATGTGTCTGCTGCAACAGACGGCTAGTGTGAATCGCGATCGTGCAATTTAGTCTTAGACATCATAGTATGCATGCCTCTCCAGCGATCGCTAAGCTACTGTTTATCGGACTCTAATGTCAATGTGAAAATCTTCGGCGTACCGCTTCTATAATGCGCTCGAGCAACTTCCAGGAAGATCGAATATTTTGTCACCAGATCCCATAATCATCTGCCGGAAAACGCAAGCAAAGGCCTCCGCATCTAGAATAAACATAAGAATTATTACAAAAGAGAGAACGTCGTCTGTCACGCTGGGTACTAGTGGTGAAATAAAGAAAAACGCGCGAGGCCAACATCGTGAGAGTTTTGGTTGCATGGCGTAAGGCTGTGAGTAAAGGTTTTGAACAGAGCAAGTAAGTTAGAAGAAGATGATAGATGAGTTAGAGTGTTCTGCCTTATCGTTTCGTCTCACTTACTCGGTCCATTAATGCCTGTCTTCGTGGTTTCCTTCTCATTTACTGGCGCAAAATCCTAACGCCATTACCTCAAAGCATAGAAAAAAGCGTGCCATGCGTACCACATATTCAAGCTGAAGGATCGCGCCGCTATAGCGTTCTCGCGAATAATCCTGTTTGTTTTTTGTTTGTTTTTTTTTTCGAAGAAATTCTGCGGGGGGGGGGGGGGACACAGCACTTCAACTTCACGTTATAGACAAGCAGCGCAGTGATGAGTGTTCCTTAACGCCAATATTAGCATATACGCAGTTAACCGCGCGGTGTGACTCTCTTATCACTTCACTGGCGTTTTTTTGATGTGACTGCTGTTACTGTTTTCGTTGTTATGCATGTAGGACATAGTTATTACTGAGTCCTCGCTCCATCAGTGGCCTTCGGTCCTCCCTTTGCCTAATAAAAGAATCTATCATCATCATCAGTGACAGATACTGGCACAAAAGCCTGTGTCGTCGTCATCATCAGCGTATCTTATGTTTTCTGCCCAACGAATGCCTTTGCCAGTGTCTTCTACGACACACCTACGACATTTTTTTTTCCTATAGAAACAGCCGAATCGGTAGTGGAAATTAGCATTCACTTGACCACAGGCACTGGCTTTTCTTTCTTTGTACCATTCATGGTATGTACGCTCTTAAATGTGGTGTATACGATTGGCGCTATTTATTTATTTATTTATTTATTTATTTATTTATTTATTTATTTATTTATTTATTTATTTATTTATTTACATGCCCCACAGGGAGCATTGAGTAAAGGGGGACTCATATAGAACAAAAGACAAAAGAAAAACCGGCGCATTAGAGCCAAAATTTTTTAGAACAATAACGGGGTTGCATATTCGTGTTACAAATGGAACTAAATAGGAAAGCAATACTAGCTATAGTCAGGGAAAGAACGCAAAGTGCAGTTCATGCTAACCTAAGCGGCACATCACTCGTGCATAAGAAAATGAACAGCAGAAATAACATGCACGTAGCTCGAGCACATTAAAAAATAAAACAGGTATGGTACATAGTAATGTGCAAAGCAGACCTAAAATTAAGAAAAATGTGAGAGAAATACTAAGGATTCCCAAAGAAAAAAATCGGCAGATCCCACGTACCATGGGAGTCGATGTTATGCGAAGCATGCGGCGGGAAGGTGACTGTGGTGTAGTTTTTTTTCCTGAGCGACACCTTACAAAATGACGTTAAAGATTTGTATAAATTATATTTTGTCGACAAATTGTCTATCGATGGAGCCGGCGACATGTGGGAACCTGCCGCCACCCTTCGCGTTAGTGAGGTATAGGCCGTCGAGGCTGGTCGGCCTCGATAGTGCTACGTAGGCTACTACGGCATGGATAGCGCTACGTAGGATAGTGCATCAGTGGATGGTGCTTGTCGTATTCGTAGACTACCTGGGCGTATGCGGCCTACGTAGCCTAGTCTACAAAGTGGCTGTCAATGAATATGGCATCAGCATGAGGCCATCGCCCAGCCTTATAAGAAATGAAGAGGACACTGCGTCGTTCTGGCGGACGAAGTGCACTTTACGGTGCGGTGATGTGGATATCATATGTAACTTTCGTTAATGTATTCCTCCGGGGTCGAGCAATGCTTCAATATAGCAAAGCAGAAAGCTGGGCGTGTTGGTATGTATTAATCGTCACAGGATAGCGCGCACTTACAACGGGGACAAAGGGAGAAGAACACGACAGCTTCAATATATCTTGCTCAATCATAGGAATACAAACGTAATGTTTATTAGACTGCCATAAAAGCGGAGCCAGCACTGGAACCACAGACGTTAATCTGATACAACGCCTGTATCGTAGGAGTACACATCGTAGGAGTATCATGTAGTGTTTATTGCTTTCTTGTAAAATTAGATAGCAAGCATCACAACCACAATTGGCGTTGTACCGTTCTACGCCTGCGTAGGCTGTTTTTCCAAACCACTTTATACACCTGGGGTGGCTCAGTGATAGAGTACCTGATTGCCACGCAGAATGCTTGGGTTCGATTCCTGCTGGGATCCTAATTTTCCTTCATTCTATTCGTCGAGTCAACGCTGCCGATGTTGGTTTTCCTTAACGCTCTAGCATTTAGGTTACCAATGTCTGTTCTTGCCGTTCCTGGGTAGATATAAACTGTCAATCACCTGTGGCGCATAGCCGTACACCGCGGCCCGTGGTAAACGGGTATGCGCCACACGTGTCTAGTGGAAAGGGTTTGACGACGTACGCGACAGGATTTTCACGTTATTGATGTCATGACCCGACAATCATATTCGTCAAATCATGTTGCCCTCCCATGCCAATTTCGGTCTACACCCAATTAAGGAGGCGATCATGAGAGCACTCAGACGTAGGCGGCTAGATAGATAGATAGATAGATAGATAGATAGATAGATAGATAGATAGATAGATAGATAGATAGATAGATAGATAGATAGATAGATAGATAGATAGATAGATAGATAGATAGATAGATAGATGCGTAGATAGAAACGCTCAAAGTGCCAAAGGTTCGCTAAGAAATGCTTCGCATTTAAAAGATCGGCACTTCTTGGTAGCGTAGAGGACGACGCATCGCTCCCACGACAAAACACACACCAAAAAAATGTTTGCATGATAGGCTACAACGTATAATATATATGACATATGTACAGATGAACGTGTTTGTTATGATAAAAAGTGCCTGTTCAGAAGTTACCTAAATTTACCTTTTTTTGCATTTGCGCAACAGTGGTGTCGGGAAGCGCATTCCATAACCGAATAGCTCGCGGTAAAGCCGAGAAGTAGAAAGCGTCTTTGTTGCCATCGATGCGAGAGAAGGTTTAATCATACTAATGTCGTCATGATGTGCAAGACGCGCGTTCCAGTAGCAAGTTTGATGGCTACATTTGGTGAACATATAGGAACAAAAACAGAAGTGCTATGTCACGTCGGCTACTTCGTGTTAGGAGGGAATCATCATCATCATCAGCCTGTCTACGCCCACTGCAGGGCAAAGGGCTCTCCCATGTTCCGCCAATCAACCCGGTCCTGTGCTTTCTGCTGCCACGTTATACCTACATGAAGGGAATAGGTGAAGTTTTATTCGAGTTATGCTTCACTGATGCGTGTAATTGCGGGTAATGAATGGACTAGCTCGATTTCGGATGGCTTCTAACGTGTGGATTAAGTACACGTGATATGTAAACCATACAGGGGACCCAATGGTAGACACTACGATCTTGGAACATCTAACTCTGTTCACCTAGCACAGGCCTGCATGGGAAAACGCATGACGGCCACACGCACAGTTGTGTTACATGGACAGTGTGTCTCATTCTCATATGACATGCCACGCGAATTCATGTTGTACTTTACACGCCACGGTGGTTTAGTGATTATGATGCTCGACTGCTTACCCGAAGGTCGCGGGATCGAATCTCGGCCTCGGCGGCCACATTTTCGATGGAAGCGAAATTACTTGAGACCCGTGTAGACTTAGGTGCACGTTAAAGAACCCCAGGTGGTCGAAATTTCCGGAGCCTTCCACTACGGCGTCCTTTATATTCATGCCGTGGTTTTGGGACGTTATACCCCAACAATCATATATTATTATTATTGTGTTGCACTGTTTTTTTATGTGTGTAATAGTCACGAAACGTAACAAAAAATTATCTGCTGGACTTTCCATACAGGCAGGTTTGGCGACGAAAATAAACATCTGTTCTCTTGGCAATGCACCGCCAAATACCAACTTTGCCTCCTGGAACTTCGATCCTGATGCCGACAAGGCTAAGAAGAAGAAAAAGAAGGAAAAGCGGGCCAAACAGAAAGAGCGCGGAGTAGACGGTCAAAGCCAGACAGGATTCCTGAGCGCCGAGCTCGCGGGCATGGACACTACGGCAATGCTGAAGACAACGCCGAACGAAGCATCGGCTACAACGCCGAATGAAGGATCGGCTACGCCCGCCACGACCCGGCCTACTACAGCGTGAGTTCACCCATAGATCATCTCGAGTTGAGCGTGCGTTCAATTTCTAAACCGTGTCTTGAAAAATGAAGCTTAGGTCAGGCAATCTTGCTCGGGTTGGTCGAAATATGCGCTCGTTCTCGACCTATCCACTTATCCCAAGGCTGCGCACTTCTCATCTTCTAAAAGACCTGAAAATGTATAAAGCATGACGACCAGGCAAGAAAGAGTTTGCGAATGCAATAAGATTCTTTCCTGTCCGGTCGTTTCTTTATCTGATTAGACGTCCGTTCCACCGTGACAAGTTATAAAAATCGACGAAAGCTAATAAACAATGTTGCCATAAACGTATTTCTTCGTTAGTGTGTTCTCTTTTCTGCTGATTTCGTTCTTTTACAGAGCCGCGCCTACTCAGCATATATACGGATTGTTTCTGCTACGTAGCACACAAGAAAGATATCCACTTATTACTTCGCTAGTCGCTCTATATTGTTTAGCTGAAACGAATCCTTGGCAGAGTTGGTTAATTAGCGGAGAAAGAAAAACAGCGCGAAAAGACAGCGCTGTATCTACGCGTCTTTTCTTCGTGTTCCACATTTTTTGCGAAGTTTTTTTCTTTCTTGAGTATTTAGCCTGTTTTCGAGCACAATACGTATGAAAGAAGTTGCCTACAACAACAAAAAAAAAAAGAGAGCAATGTGCTTTCGGCATCCGCATGTTTATCCTTACCGAGTCTCTCCGAAAGTTTATCCACTGGGCAAGCAAAAATATTGGTACAGGCCGTTCTCCCTCGCTCTCGCTTGTGGTAGAGGGCGTTCTATCCCCCCCCCCCTCTATGGTATCTTGCTCTCTCCAATCGAATGGACCGGAGATTGATATACACTACGAACTGCACTGTTCTAGGACAAGGCCTGCACTCGCTGTGTGACCCATTTATGTTCGATGCCTGCACAAATGCTCGGACCAGTGAATCATAGCTGAGTGGGTCCCAAAATACACTGGCGAGGGTCCAAGTAGGGGATATCCTGCGCTAAGCAAACACTCGGCTCGGAGTAGTCGGATGATAGCAAGGGGGAAATGAGAGGAATTTATAACACAATCAGGGCTCTCACCGCCAGCTGCGTTTAGATGAGAAAACGTTTTAACGGTGAGGCAGCGTATACGTTGATTATAATCGTCATTGCCGTGATCAGATCGAGTGTTGATCAAGCATTAACCGTATACAGGTTGATGATTATGAAACGGCGCAACGAAAAGACACGATACACTGGTGATAAAGAAAAGACGAAGACAAGCGCCATGCTTTCTTCGTCGTCAGTGTTTCGTTCCATTTCGTTGCGGGGTTTCACAATCATGAAACTTTACCAACACGCCCAAGTATCAGTACTACTTAACGTATACAGGTTGTCTCACGAAACTTGGGCCAAGACTTTAAATATGAAAGCCGCGTCGGAAGCAAATTAAATCGAACGCACACAATTCGCACTGGCCTGTAGTTACTCGGGCTATTTTTCATTTTCCGCCTAATTAATCAATTATTTACGTTTAAATATCAACATTTTAATTGTTTGCTGAAGACCTTAAGTACGAACGCAGAGTTGTAGTGCACCTTTAGAAACCACTGACTGAATTGTTTCTCGTACAATATGTCCACGTCGCCCTTTTCTCCACGTTGCAACAAAGGCCCACGAAATATGAAAAAAAAAAATCCACGTGAATGAACACTGGCACACTGCTCTCGGGCTTCTTTCAAGCGTACAATCGTTGAATAAGGTTGCCTGCAACGTGACAGTGGCCGCGGGGAAGCGGCGGAGTGTTTTGATGGTGGCCGGCATCTGGGCCTCCAGCCCAAGGTAAATGTAACTGGTAGCGAAACTTCCATAGTTCAGAAAATGGTGGCTCATCAGCTGCTCATAGAGCTTAGCGCCATCTGTGTGAGGAGGGAACACTTCCGGTGGAACAAAAAAATTCGGCAGGTCCCACGTACCGTGGGAGTCGATGTTATGCGAAGCATGCGGCGGGTAGGTGACTGTGGCGTAACTTTTTTTACTGAGTGACACGTGACAATATGACGCTAAAGATTTGTATAAATTTTATACGCACACATATATATGTTGAAGAGCCGCTTATGTGTTATATAACCAGTTATTTACGGTTAGGTAACGCTGCCAATGGCAACGTGGGTATTACCAACACCAGAAGCGGTAAGCTGATATGTAGTGCTTATACGGGTCCCGAGAACGCACGCACGTTTCACTAACCCGTGTGCATGTGTGCAAGAAGTTCTTGACAGTTCTTGAACACGTGCATCATCACCGTGATCAGTGAGCACCAGCAGCTGGTCATGACTTGTTATAGGATCCGGTCGTGATCGTGGTGACGAGGGGTCCATGTGTAGTGAAGTGTGTGGTATAGTTGAGCTGTTCGAATTCGTGGATACCTCGGTCATTTCGTCGACAAATAGTCTGTCGACAGAGCCGGCGACATGTCGGAACCTGAAGTCACCCTTATAGTTATAGGCCGTCGAGGCTGGTAGGCCTGGATAGTGCTACGTAGACCAACGTCAGTGGATGGTGTTTGTCGTATTCGTAGATTACCTGGGAGTATGTGGCCTACGTAGCCTAGTCTACAAAGAGGCTGTCAATCAACCTGGCGTCATCCTCGGTCAGCATGAGGCCATCGCCCAGCCTCGTAAGAAATGAAGAGGACACTGCGTCATTCTGATGGCCGAAGGGCACTTTACGGTGCGGTGATGTGGATATCATATGTAACTTTAGTTAATGTATTCCTCGGGGGTCGAGCAATGCTCCAATATAGCTTGCTGAATCATAGGAATACAAACGTAATGTTTATTAGACGGCTATAAAAGCGGAGCCAACACTGGAACCACAGACGTTAATCTGAAACGACGCCTGTATCGTAAGAGTGCTCATCGTAGGAGTATCACGTAGTGTTTATTGCTTTCTTGTAAAATTAAATAGCCAGAACCACAACCACAATTGACGTTGCACCGTATTGCGCCTGCGTAGGCTGTTTTTCCAAACCAGTTTATAGACCTAGCGTGGCTCAGTGGTAGAATACCTGATTGCCACGCAGAACGCTTGGGTTCGATTCCTGCTGGGATCCTAATTTTCATTCTTTCTATTCGTTGAGTCAACGCTGCCGATGTTGGTTTTTCTTAACGCTCTAGAAATTAAGTTACAAATGTCTGTTCTCGCGGTTCCTGGGTAGATATAATCTGTCAATCACCTGTGGTGCATACCCGTACACCGCGGCCCGTGGTAAACGGGTATGTGCCACACGTGTCTAGTGGAAAGGGTTTGACGACGTACGCGACAGGATTTTAACGTTATTCATGTCATGACCCGGCAATCATATTCGTCAAATCCTCTTACCCTCCTATGCAAATTTTGGTCTACACCAAGTTAAGGAAGCGATCATGAGAGCACCCAGACGTAGGCGGCTAGATAGATAGATAGATAGATAGATAGATAGATAGATAGAAACGCTCAAAGTGCCAGAGGTTCGCTAAGAAATGCTTCGCATTTAAAAAATATAGAGTACGTGACTCAGTGTGCGGTAAACAAATGACGCCATTTCCTTGGCACTAGTACGAAATTTGATCCAAAAATAGTTTTCGTGGGCCCCTGATCGCTAAAGCCTCGCACTAAGGCGAGCCGGCGAGCCCTTGACGAGTGCGCTTTAAGTCAACGCCAGGTAAACTAATATCGACTCAATACTAGCAAGTGGTGTTTAAGTGTACTGCCGTTTAATTCACCTTGGTTGTACTTGGAAAGTTATTGTTGGAATTTTCATTCTGCGTTCGTGACATCTTCCGCAGCTGGATTAAAGCAAACAGCATACAGTACTCAGGGATTCCAACGAGACATCAATATTTTGAGTATAACGACTGGTATGCGCAATTTTTCGAGAAAACTATACGTCATGTCGCGACGAATCTGTTCTGTAAAGAGAATGTTGGCTCTGATCTACGCGTTCGAGTCGAAATTACGCCGATATGACCCGAACTAAAGACGGTGGAAATGAAAGTATGTGCGTTGCTTAGCCCCTAATTGTCCTATTTCAATTCGTGAGTACTGTACCTCTCATATTTGCAGCGTTGTTTATTTGCTTCGCACATACGCATGTTCCCTTAATGTGCACATTGCTTGGGTGCGTCAGTTCTAACAAGAAGAAATGACGCCTAGTCGCGCCAAAGTTATGACACTTCAGTTTTTATTCAATGGTCACAATAGCGCATTTTTTTTACACTATGCACAATTAGCGCCAAGTAGTAATAAGTACAAAAAGTGTGTAGATGCTACGTGCACTATGTTTTGCCTTATGTTCCGATAACTTACCCTTACGTGTAACGTATTCAGACATGCGAACTGTAGCACGAAAGACGACTTAGCGATCTACTCACCGATAACAGGGATAATGGTAGGCACTGCCTGTTCGTGAAGGAAACCGGGCCGCAGGACTACTGTTTCATGAAAATCCATCTAGCACACTACCTGGAACCGTTGCCCCGGTTTCTTATCCAGAAGACGTGAGTCACCAGGCGTACGTGTGTTACCATTGCATCCTTGCACAGGACTTCGTTTCCGCGGGTACCGGGGCAAGCGTTCGACGGTAAATGTTATCCGCATCGTCCCGTTGCTCCTTGGACACTGTAATCAACACGTTCACCAGCGGTGAAATGCACTTCACTACCCCGCCCAAAGCAAACATTAATTTCTCGCCACAATAATTCAGAGAACGCGTGCATGTGCAGAACACCGAAATACGTGAGGGGGCGTGTCGTCGCAGACAACCGAGCGCGCCTTTCCATGCGCCGCAAGGGCTGTAGCTGCACTGAATATTAACGGTGCGCGCCATGGTGCGCCTCTCTTCAGCGGGTGCTAAGAAAAAGGCTGTTTCCTAATAATTAAACCCTGTCATAAATTCTTTGCACACTGCACCTACATAAGATTGTTTAGCAAATAAATATCTAATTTGTAAAACATAAACATTGCTTCGCCCTTGAATAAAATTCGGTTTTTCGCTCTTAGTACTTGTCCCCTCCCCGCCTAGTCGCGCTTCAATCACAGCACCCATAACTCCCCTTGCTGATGTCGCTGGCAATAGGTTCTGTACCGCTTTTCACCGAAGCTTCACGACCTATTTGGATCGACCTTGTCCAGCTTTCCTCGGATGCATGCGAAAATTCATGCTACTGGCCGAGCGCTGACGAGGTGATAAAGCGGCCATAAGTCGCTGCTGGCGGCCCGGTTCACCGATCGCATGCATGCTCGAGACAGGGCGTTATAAATGCGTCAGCGCTCAATGACGGGGCTTTTTTTATATTTGGCTGGCTTTCTTAGCAACGCGGTAAGTGGGGCGGCATACGTATCACAGAGGAAACAATTCAGTCAGTGGTTTCTGAAGGCGCTCTACAGCTCTTGTTGTGGTACTTTGGGTCTACAGCAAGTGATTAAAAAGTTGGCTAATTGAGCATAATAATAATAATAATAATAATAATAATAATAATAATAATAATAATAATAATAATAATAATAATAATAATAATAATAATAATAATAATAATAATAATAATAATAATAATATCTGGGGTTTAACGTACCAAAACCACGGCTAATTGAACATAATTATTTAGTTAATTGAGGGGAAAATAAAAGCAGACTGAGTAACTATTGGCCTGCCCCGTCACGGTGGTCTGGTGGTTATGACGCTCGAGTGCTGACCCCAAGGTCGCGGGATCGAATCCCGGCCGCGGCGGCTGCATTTTCGATGGAGGCGAAAATGTTTGAGGCTCATGTACTTGGATTTAGGTGCACGTTAAAGAACCCCAGGTGGTCAAAATTTCCGGAGCCCTCCACTACGGCGTCTCTCATAACCATACCGTGGTTTTGGGACGTTAAACCCTAGATATTATTGAGTAACTATTGGCCAGTGTGAATAGCACTGGTTCGTTTCGATTGGCTTCCGACGCGCCTTTCACGTCTAAAGTCTTGGTCCAAATTACGTCGGGCAATCTGTGTACCTTAAGCCAACAATATTTTAGGACTGCTTCTAGCGCAATACTGCGTACGTCCGCTTCGTGCCTGAAAGTAAAACTATATACAGGCCGATTTAGTTTCGTATGATAAGGTCCTGAAGCGCGTGATATAAATACTTGGGATATAAATGTGAAGAAAGTAAAGTGGACTAAAAGATAACTTGCCGCCGGCAGGGACCGAACCTGCGCAGGTTCGGTCCCTGCCGGCGGCAAGTTATCTTTTCGTCCACGTTACTTTCTTCACATTTATATCCCAATTATTACAAATAACATCTCCTATACTTTCCTTGGCATTATTGTCTGTTAGTTCTCATTAATTTACGTCGGTATATTGTCGAGCTGTTTTAGGACTCTGGGAAACTTTAGACACAATGACTGCATGAAACTCCAAAAGACGTGAACGAGTGGCATACAGAGCAAATGATATAATTAACACACACGGAATAAACAATTAGATTTCTTCACCCACTTTGTTCCTAGCAACGAATCATGAAGACCTTACACTTCAGATGCCGGCCCGGTATACCGGTATCTCAAGACACCGGAAAAAGGTGATAAGTTGCATTGCATAACGCTTGAAAATGAACAAAAGGTGGTTAAGTAATTTGGAAACTTAGATAACCTGCCCACGGCGTTCTTTCATTACACTCCTCCCACACAGTGAACGCTTCTTTGTTTGAGATTTTTGAGTCATTTCTGTCCTCAAACGGAGGCTTATAAATATATAACCCGAGATATCCCTTTTAATTATTTGTTTCATACGGGAGTGTTACCGGGCTATAGCATGACTTCTCAAGAGATAATCACATTCACAGGTTAGATATTAAGAAAAAGCAAACCTTGTAGAAAAACGATAATTTCAAAACATGCAACTACAGGAAAGATAGAACACTTTCTGTGCGGGATAGCATGTGTAATTAATGCAACAGGGATAGCATGTCTAATTAACATAACAGGTGTGTTATGCAAGGGCTCCAAGAAATGCTCACGGATACACCGGCTGAAGAATTTCAGATAATATTTTGTAATGATCAAAAGCTCGTGAAAAAAAAAGATTTCCTAGAATATGTCAGTGCGCAAGTACAAATGTTTGAGGATTAGACCTAATTCTGAGTAATAGATTATGTGGCAATAGTTAGGAGACTGTTATTTTAGAGGTAACATAATGAATTGTACGTAGAACGCCAACATAAGGGCGATAAGCTGTGCTTATTGCTGTAAAATTACCGGTTTATGTATTTTATCTATAGAGCCGGTACACTAATTTATTTTTCTGCGAGCGTCGTAAGTACGGAGACAACTGTTTTTTAGAATGATAACCAGCCTGTTTAAGAGTGCATTACGTCACCACTACCATCCTCCTCCTCTGACCGCCGGCCAGAAACGCCTACAAACGCGATTTAAGGAAGTAATCTACATGATAAAAGCCTTTAGACTTCATTACTTACGGTCAGGTGCCTAAAGCCCTCGCTTCAGGGATTAAAGTGTATCATCGCAGCTGGGATTTGAGAAACCTAATTATTCACTCAAGAAACTGTGCTGATTATGTGTTCACTGGTGTCTATATAGCAATGGTTATCACTTTGATGATTCTTAATGACCAATCAGAAAAGCTTGGCATATGAAATACTAATTATCGTTCTGTTTCAGCTACGCTGTATACAATGCTGAGCACCACGGCTATTCTTGCAGAAGCGGAATACATGAAAATCTCCTTCTGGATTATGATCTTTAATGCAAGGGTTATGGTAGTAGACACTGAGCTTTTCGTTCGCTTCAGTGAATAGAACTCTGCGAATGATGTTTCTTACGTATTGCATAACGAATAATTTAAACTTACAAAATGCATTGAGGCAAGCCTACAAAAGCAACCCCTACGAGGTGAAATACCGCGTAATTTTAATTCCTATAATTACATCACACCGCTGCCTTTCTGTTGCTCTCGTATGTATGTATGTATGTATGTATGTATGTATGTATGTATGTATGTATGTATGTATGTATGTATGTATGTATGTATGTATGTATGTATGTATGTATGTATGTATGTATGTATGTATGTATGTATGTATGTATGTATGTATGTATGTATGTATGTATGTATGTATGTATGTATGTATGTATGTATGTATGTATGTATGTATGCGTGCACGCCAGCACCCGCGCTCGGTGAATCAAACTCAGGTTCATGCTGTAGAGTACACTTGTGCCATTCCACTGCCGCCTTTTATGAACTGTGAATACTCGAAAAAAAAAAGGCTCTGAATTTGGCACTCAAATGGGGGTAGCCGTTATCACGTAGAGAGAAAGAAAATCAGGAAGAAAGCCGGCAGATCCCGCGCACTATGGGAATCGATGTAATACGAAGCAGCCAGCAAAAAGCTGCATACATCGCCTTGTTTGTCTTTGAGGCAAATGAAGTCATTCATGACATGGCATCTAGTTCATTATATATCGCATGTTTGCCATTCGTGCATGCATGTGCTGTCTGGTATATACCATGCTAATGAAACGTATATTGTGGTATATACAATGCATGGCCTGACATTTAGGTTCATCACGCACTCGTGTCATCCCATGCCAAATTTGGTATATATTCAGTAACAAAACGGCCGGAAGCGCACCATGACAGTGTCATGTAAATCATACCGTACATGACATGCATGTCATGATTCGCATGTTGGGACCTGTCATTTATGTCCGTCATACAGTCACGTAGCGCAATACTGAATTTGGTACATGTCAAGCCAGCGAAACGGGCGCGAGCACACCGTGAGCATGGCACTCATGCCATATATGCATGTCGTGGTGTTCTTGTTACCACCTGTCATTTGTGTTCGTCATACTCACATCGCGCAATACCAATTTTGGTGTATATCAAGCGAGAAAAACGGCCGCGAGTGGACCACGAGCATGGAATGTAAATCATGTCAAGCATGACATACAAGTCATGGTTTTCGTGTCTACCTCGTCATACAGTCACATCGGACAATGCCAATTTTGGTGCATATCAAGCGAGCGCAATGTCCGCGAGCGCATCATGAGCTTGACATGTAAATCAAGCCATATATGACATACAGGTCATGGCTTTCATGTTACCACCTCTCATTTCCATTCATCATACAGTCGCGTCGCGCAATAGTACTAATTTTGGTGCATATCAAGCTAGTGAAACGGCCGTGAGTGCACCATGAGCGTGGTATGTAAATCATGTGGTACATGACATGTATATCATGATTTTCATGTTACCACCTCTCATTTACGTTCGTAATACAGTCGCGTCGCGGAATACCAGTTTTGGCGTATATCAAGATAGCGAAACGGCTGCGATTGGACAATGTGCGTGGCATGTAAATCATGCCGTAAATAATACACATATCGTTTTTTTCCAGTCACCACCTACGAGTTATGTTTTTCATACAGTCCCGTCGCGCAATACCACTTTTTGGTCTATATCAAGCGAGCGAAACGGCCGCGAGTGCATCATGAGCGTGGCATGTAAATCAGTCGTACATGACTTGTATGTCATGATTTTCATGTTACCACCTCTCATTTACGTTCATCATAGAGTGTCGTCACGCAATACCAATTTTGGTGTATATAAAGCCAGCGAAACGGCCGCGAGCGCACCATGAGCGTGGAATGTAAATCGTGTCGTACATGACACGCATTTCATGATTTTCATCTTACCACGTGTCAGTTATTGTCGTCATACAGAAATGTCTCGTCATACCACTTTTAGAATATATCCATTCATTTAGACGGCCGCGAGCGCCCCGAGACCATCTCATGTAAATCATGCTGTACATGACATGCGTGTTATGATTTGAATATTAGGACCTGCCATTTATATTAATCATGAACTTTTGTCAAGCTATAGCAATTTTGGTATATGTCAAATTAAAACGGCCGCAACAGCCCCAAGAGCGTGGCATGTAAATCATGCTGTTCATGATATGCATGTCATGATTTTCATTTTATGACCTGCCGTAATACGGTCATGTTATGCCATACAGTCGAAACCCGCGATAACGAAATCCCGAGGGAACGAAATGCTCACCGCAATGAAATATTTTCAGAGCAACTGCGAACGTCCATAGGAGTCGGTGCATTTCGTAACTCGCGACTACGAAAGATATTCATACCGTAGTCCCTCATTAACGAAATTTTTGAAACACGAGTGCGCAAATAATCTACTCTCGCAACATTACTACATTCGAAAACTGCTGAAATGCATTCATACTAAACTTAAAATGTGCAAAACTATCGCTACAGCGCACTTGTGAAGCATGCGCCACTATTGTTTACAAAAATACATAAAGCTGGCGACAATGATGATGATGATGATGATGATGATGATGATGGCTTGCCGAAACACCTGCTCGTTATCGCGGACTACGTAGCCAAATCTAGGGTGCCATCGCGGAACGATTTTATTTCCTATTCCAATGTCTTTCGTGGTTTTCGCGCTTGGCCAGTGGTCAGAACGATGGTCCGTCCGCGTTATCAACGCGATCAGCCAGCCGTGAGTGGTGGATGATAAGAATAGCATAGAAAATGGCATGGAATCAGAAATAGCATAGTTCCGCGATTGCACCCCTACATTCCTCATGGAGTTTTCTTCGCTGGCTTGGCTCTGTGCTTGGCTTTGTCGGCTTTGCGCGCACGTGGTCGCGTGTGTGGAGCCATTTGTGGAGCGTTTGTTTGGTCGCTTGGTGCAACGTGTGCTGTGTGTTGCGATTGCTTCGTCCGACTTCGCTGCCTGTGAAGATGCCGCTTCCAACGAAAAAGCGGAAGTTCATCTCGCTTGAAGATAAGGCTGCAACCATCATTGAGGTGGAAAAGGGCAGGAAAATAATTGACACCGCCGATGAATTCGGCGTTGCGTGCAGCTCGCTGTCCATGATTCTGCGCTGATCCGCGCTGATCCAGCGAAGCCGGAAAAAGGTTCGCCTGTAGGCGCACTTGATGACGGTACTGGTGACAGCGCAGTGCCGCCGTCAGTGACCGGTGCATGGGGCGAACTTTGTGCGGCGGCAAACGAGATTCCCGATCGAGAGGCATGAAATTGCTGCATGGCCCGCCAAAGGAAACTTGCTGACTTTTGGAAATAAAAAGTGTTTTTTGTAAGGTCCGTGTCATTTCTGCCGCACTCTCGCGCCAACGAAGTTTCCGCAAGAGCGAAATTTTGTGCTTTCCCCGCCGATTTCGTTATTGCGGGTTTCAACTGTATCAATTTTGGTATACACCACATTGACGAAACGGCCAGGAGAGCACAAAGTCGCAGGCGGCTAGATAGATAGATAGATAGATAGATAGATAGATAGATAGATAGATAGATAGATAGATAGATAGATAGATAGATAGATAGATAGATAGATAGATAGATAGATAGATAGATAGATAGATAGATAGATAGATAGATAGATAGATAGATAGATAGATAGATAGATAGATAGATAGATAGATAGATAGATAGATAGATAGATAGATAGATAGATAGATAGATAGATAGATAGATAGATAGATAGATAGATAGATAGATAGATAGATAGATAGATAGATAGATAGATAGATAGATAGATAGATAGATAGATAGATAGATAGATAGATAGATAGATAGATAGATAGATAGATAGATAGATAGATAGATACGCTCAATCTCGCAGAAGTTCGCTAGAAATGCTTCGCATTTAAAATATGCCTAAGTGTATTAGTAGATCGCAGATACGCGAACGAAACTCGAGGATCACTGATATATTTGAGTGCGTAGAGAAAACACTGATGTGTTTCTAGAGGACGTTACATGAAGTTATAGAAAAGCGTTATGGGGCAAAAAAGCAATGCACTTTAAGGGCAAATATTTGCATTTCCTTCACTGTAGTCCAAGTAGAAAGACACCAACAACTGACGCTGTTGGTGTCTTTCTACTCGTCTGTGTCGTTGTTCGCCAGTATAATGTTAATTAGCTACCGTCCTTGTGTTTTTGTTCATTTCCCTGTTTTCAAAGATGTACGCCAAATTTTTACACTTAGGACACCGTAGTTCAGTCAAGTTGCGGCGCGAAAAATATGCACGGAAAAAGAGGGCGAATAAAGAAACACACCGTAATAAACGCACAGGCGGTTCTCTGTGTGTTTTATGTATGCGAACTCGTGGTGAGCCGTCTCTTCGCGACACTTCCTGCTTGTCATCTGCATTGGGGCCCAGCGCTACACGAAGACGCGCCACACGGTAGTGGTCGAATTCTTGCCCGATATTACTCACGAACACCGCCAAGGTAGAACTTCAGATGAGTGCTTTTTGTGAACACAATAATCAAAGTGGTGCGCCGCAGTGAAAACTGACATGCCATTCAATAACAAGGAAACGTATCTTCGACCTTGCTGTTGTCGAGAGCAGGTGGCACACCGCTAGGTGGCTACTAGGCAGTTCGACCTAGAATCACTGAATGCACCTTAGGTAGCAGAGTTGCGCAAGGTAGAAGCTATGCTTACTGCAGATGAGTGCTTTTTGTCGAAGACCGGCGAATTGGCTGTCGATGGCTAGTGTAATTCAGCTCGCTGAGCGGCGGCGTCGAGAAATAAAAAAAATTGGCCCAAGCGGCAGCTTCTCCGCAATGGTTGCTAGTGGTGCAAGCTAAAGGTAGCATATACAGTAACTCAGTTCGACCTAGAGTTACTGTAATGCTGCCTTTAGGACAGAGTTGCCATCTGTCTTCCAACGCCGCTAGCACCATAATTGCGGAGAAGCTGCCGCTAGGCCAAATTTCGTGACGCCTCCGCTGCGTATAACACTAGCCATCGACACCAATGTTTTCGCCGCTCGACACGCCAAACAGGTTGTCGGTGACACGGCAGCATGTCGCTGCAAAAACGAAGGCACTTCACCGCTAGCTGTGGTTGCTAGCGACCTATGCGCTACTCTGCGACCTAAAGGTAGCATTCAGTGACTCTAGTTCACCCGCGCTAGCGTGGTCCGCATGCCTATAACTTTGCTCACGGGCGTACCTGTCTGTTGTATGCACTATGTGTACGGCTACATTGTTTCAAGATATGCAATGCCAGAATTCCAGGTAGCCATTCCCATTATTTTCATTTACATCCCACAAGGCGATTTTGATCCTCTCCGTCGACCGGCGCCGGGTAAAATTATTTGGTCTGTTAAGATAGTACCTTGTGGAGCAGTATAATATACAGCGAGTGTCTTAAGTCCAACTAAAATTGGGAGCACGCACCGCACCAGTCCTGAAGAGTGGGAGTCACATGTTACACAGTGGTTTCACGAAAAGTGAGTAAAGGACTCGCCTACAAGGACCGAATTGTGGTCTGCAGAATGTAATAAATAAAATGAAATAATGAGAAGTTCTTACCTCTCTTAGAAAGGTACACGAGGAGGGTGTTCATTATATTCGGTAATTATCTAGGACAACAGTCACTACTTTTTCATAAATTATATCGTTTTCGCGTATGGTGTTGCCACACGTATATAATACTAACATTCGATGCCTTATAAGGGACTATACGCGCTATAATCCGCACGTGGCGGGTCACCTGCCGCCCACAAACGGAGGAGCACCCCGTTGCGACGATTGGCGTCTTTCCGGTTTTTCCTCCTCCCTTTGCGGCGTAGGTGTCCCGCCACGTGCGGAGAGGTTGCGATGCGCGTGTTGTAAGGCAGTGGTGGGTTGAGGTGGGTCTTGAATGTCATTGTTTTCTGATTATTTCTATCTTAATTACAGCTCGTCTATGGCGCCGCTCTTTCAATCACCTTCCAGCGTCGATCGCTCGGGTCTCCATGGGGAACCCCTCGATTCAAGGTTTGCGAGCTGTATGATCTGAAGACTTTCCTACATGTAGCACTTTCGGCTATCACTGACAGTACTGCATTAAAAGGGTCCATGACACAGTCGCGCAACAATTGGCGGTATTTCAGCGAAAAATAGAAGTAGACGGTCTATTTGTACCTATACATATATAAAAAATGCTCTGTGCAAGGGTATTTCACTACGAAATAAGCCGCTGAAGTCACCATCTATAAACCCCACCCACCACCGGCAACCGTCATTTTTCCATGACGTATGTTACGTCATGTGCGGCATAGAGCAGAGCCGTCGTCTTTTACCAAAATTTCAGCCGCTGCAAATCGTTCAATTTGAATGTCAAGCTGAAGAAAGCTTAAATGGCGCGATTGCACGCGCAGCTGGCCAGGGAACAAACTGTTCGCCTGAATGCAGACGCTCGCTAAGCAAGTAGCGCGTTACGTCAGAGCTCGCGAGAGCGCCAGTGTTGTCCTACTCTCAGGCCGCTCGGGTTTTTGTAAAAATATTCAATTACAAGTCAAGCGCTCGACGAAATACGCTAAAATTTCGACAGCTTCTTCGTGAACGCAGAAGGATAAACCCACAATATCCGAAATATGATCGAAAATTGGGACTCATGGCCCCTTTAAGCTGAGTGCAACGACCACGTGCAGTGACGTCATATCAGATTTTTAGACCTGCCTCTGACCTAGTTGTATTATAAGTAATCTTGCGGTGCTTGCCCTGCAGATAATCTGAAATCGAATATTTTTGTTTCCACAACTGCTTACTCGCAAGAATTAACTACGACAAAGCCTTGTGGTATTAGAGGCAGCGGCTCAAGCTCACCGTTTCTTCCAAAATAATATTTTTAACACTTCCATTGCAGGATATTCGCCAAATCGCCGAATAGCTCGCCGGACTTTCTTTTTAATAAAGTTGTTCACTCATTCCTTTGCAGTGAAATGCACTCGCTATCTTTTAGGGTCCAGAAAATAAATCGCCCCACTGGCGTGGTACGCGCAAGCAAGAAAAGTATTTTCAAAATAAAACATAATTCTTCACTTTATTAAAAAATTCAAGTATTCAGTCGTTAGAGTTCTGTTTGTAGAGCCTTACATTATGCTCGGTCCCTGAACTTGTCTGTTGATCAAGGAGACAAAGACTATGAAAAGCAAGCAGCGCGGTTCATCGCAGGAGTCAATGGTAAGGGAAACGACACGGACAAGGGCTGACCTTTCGTGTGCAATAAAATTGCGGTTGAAAGTCGGCGCTTATCCATGCCATCTCTTTACCATTGTCCCCGTGTGAAAAAACCGCGCTGTTTCCTTTCCAATATGCAATACCAACTAGCCCAAAGCTCCTTTACTGAAAGACACAGAACTTTTGAAGAAAGGTAGCACGAGATAATACGAAGAAGCAGAAGCAGAAGCAGGAAGGTTTTACTGACACGACGCCAATTTGCCTTCGAGTCAGGCGCTTGTCCGCAAACTTCAGTTTTAAAAAATTCTAACAGTTTCGCCACAAGGGCGAACCACTGATTGCGATATGAACAAATTGGCATTTTATACGAAGTAAGGCTAGCAGCTCACTTCCTTAGGGAATGTGACTGCTGCAGTGAACGAAGTAACCTCCGTGCCGTCTGTGTGCTTCGACGTTAACTTTGCGATGAGAGCACAACACGCGCACGACCACGGGAGTTCACACCCGGTGGGTGAAAGTACGAATTTCTTACCACACGCACGGAACCCCCCCCCCCCGCAACCCGGCTTCTATTTACATGCGCCAACGTGGAGCGGGTTTGCTTCATCTCTCTTTGAGCCGCGTTGGTCGGTAACGCTAGCGTGCTTTCACTCGCACCTATATATACTGTACACACGTCGTGCGGGGCAATGTTATCGGTTTGGAGTTTATAATGAACATTACGCCGATGGCGACGGCAAAAATTCTCCTCGAGCGTCCATATAATTGCTATCGCAATTAAATAACAGACTGAAAAGCTCAGCTACCGAAGCTGAACTGCCTCGATAAGATCTCCCATTGCAGAATGCAGGTGCTTTACGGCAACAATTGAGAATAAAGCTCGGTCTCGGTACGTAGACTTGCACACTGTTCAATATCTATCCCACATATTTCTTGCACCGCTCTGACCAAGCGATGTGTCTTGATATGCGACATACGTGAACTAGAGACTACGCGGAGGTTAGCAGAGATAGAACACTGGCTGATGATTTTTTAACCCGAAAGTGTTTTATGCCGGGGTCCACCAAGACTTCAGTGACGTATTTCCGTCACGGAAATGACGTCGCAAAAATATACACTATCAGATGGCAAGGAAAAAAAGTTCCGTCAACGGGCATCGAACCCACGACCGCTCGGTTCGCAACAACAGATGCCGGGCACGCTATCCATTGCGCCACGATCACAGACTCTATAGGCACCGCACACTGACCAGATGGAGCTGCGTTGCTCACACTGCCCCGTCTCAAAGTCTTCGACATTCACCGTTAGGGCACGCAGAAAAAGACGAGTGCTCGCGTCCCCAGGTATCCCGGCCACGGATCCCGGCCACAACCGCCGACAGATGCAGGGCGCGAAACGCGCGCGTCGCGTTCCAATTTCATTGAGGCCGTCTCAAGGTTGATTTTTTTATCCGCTAGGCTATGTATTCTGGCGCTGCACTCAGACTGGCAAACTCGACTGAACGGTGCGAATACTCGCGGACAACTTTTCTTGGCAATGAAGGGAAAGCTACGGGGGCGGAGCGTCTGCACATGTACGGCTACGCGAAGTAGTCCGGTTTGGCGCGCGTCTCGTAACGCCGTGGAAAGTGATGGCTAGCGTTGCATTCCGACGCAAACGCTGCGCAGCGTCTAAGGTACGGGTAAAAGGCGCGACTTTTTCACGTACGCAGAAACGCAAAGTGACAACGTATAAAGTAAAAGAAGTAGAAATATCTCGTTGTGTGCGCCGAGTTCCGTCTCAAAAAGCTACATGTAGAAAATGGAGTATTTCATATATCTCACGCGAGAAAACACGGACGCAATTGTGGGATGACATATTAGCGGTAGGATACGTGCATTGTGCTCTGTAGCTTTCGCTTC